>NW_028128323.1:0-81928 GCF_965231255.1 Vanellus vanellus | reverse complement strand
TCTCTGCTTTCCTGCGGACTCCATCCTCAAAAGCACCTGTTTTCGCTTTCGGCAACCTCAGGAGCAAAAAGACAAACGTCCAGCTTTTGCTGCCACAGCAAAGGTGCCAGCGGGGAAAAGTGATGCTGGTCCTCATTGCCTCCTGGAACCTCTTCAAATGCCACAGACAATTTGGCCCTCTCTGCTTTCCTGCGGACTGCATCCTCAAAAGCACCTGTTTTCGCTTTCGGCAGCCTCCGGAGCAAAAAAGACAAACGTCCAGGTTTTGCTGCCACAGCAAAGGTGCCAGCGGGGAAAAGTAATGCTGGTTCTCACTGCCTCCTGGAACTCTTTCAAATGCCCCAGACAATTTGGCCCTCTCTGCTTTCCTGCGGACTCCATCCTCAAAAGCACCTGTTTTCGCTTTCGGCAGCCTCCGGAGCAAAAAAGACAAACGTCCAGCTTTTGCTGCCACAGCAAAGGTGCCAGCGGGGAAAAGTAATTCTGGTCCTCATTGCCTCCTGGAACCTCTTCAAATGCCACAGACAATTTGGCCCTCTCTGCTTTCCTGCGGACTCCATCCTCAAAAGCACCTGTTTTCGCTTTCGGCAACCTCAGGAGCAAAAAAGACAAACGTCCAGCTTTTGCTGCCACAGCAAAGGTGCCAGCGGGGAAAAGTAATGCTGGTTCTCACTGCCTCCTGGAACCTCTTCAAATGCCCCAGACAATTTGGCCCTCTCTGCTTTCCTGCGGACTGCATCCTAAAAAGCACCTGTTTTCGCTTTCGGCAGCCTCCGGAGCAAAAAAGACAAACGTCCAGGTTTTGCTGCCACAGCAGAGGTGCCAGCGGGGAAAAGTAATGCTGGTTCTCACTGCCTCCTGGAACCCTTTCAAATGCCCCAGACTATTTGGCCCTGTCTGCTTTCCTGCGGATTCAATCCTCAAAAGCACCTGTTTTCGCTTTCGGCAGCCTCAGGAGCAAAAAAGACAAACGTCCAGCTTTTGCTGCCACAGCAAAGGTGCCAGCGGGCAAAAGTAATGCTGGTCCTCATTGCCTCCTGGAACCTCTTCAAATGCCACAGACAATTTGGCCCTCTCTGCTTTCCTGCGGACTCCATCCTCAAAAGCACCTGTTTTCGCTTTCGGCAACCTCAGGAGCAAAAAAGACAAACGTCCAGGTTTTGCTGCAACAGCAGAGGTGCCAGTGGGGAAAAGTAATGCTGGTTCTCACTGCCTCCTGGAACCCTTTCAAATGCCACAGACAATTTGGCCCTCTCTGCTTTCCTGCGGACTCCATCCTCAAAAGCACCTGTTTTCGCTTTCGGCAGCCTCCGGAGCAAAAAAGACAAACGTCCAGCTTTTGCTGCCACAGCAAAGGTGCCAGCGGGGAAAAGTAATGCTGGTTCTCACTACCTCCTGGAACTCTTTCAAATCCCCCAGACAATTTGGCCCTCTCTGCTTTCCTGCGGACTGCATCCTCAAAAGCACCTGTTTTCGCTTTCGGCATCCTCAGGACCAAAAAAGACAAATGTCCAGCTTTTGCTGCCACAGCAGAGGTGCCAGCGGGGAAAAGTAATGCTGGTTCTCACTGCCTCCTGGAACCCTTTCAAATGCCACAGACAATTTGGCCCTCTCTGCTTACCTGCGGACTCCATCCTCAAAAGCACCTGTTTTCGCTTTCGGCAGCCTCCAGAGCAAAAAAGACAAACGTCCAGCTTTTGCTTCCACAGCAAAGGTGCCAGCGGGGAAAAGTAATGCTGGTTCTCACTACCTCCTAGAACTCTTTCAAATGCCCCAGACAATTTGGCCCTCTCTGCTTTCCTGCGGACTCCATCCTCAAAAGAACCTGTTTTCGCTTTCGGCAGCCTCCAGAGCAAAAAAGACAAACGTCCAGGTTTTGCTGCCACAGCAAAGATGCCAGCGGGGAAAAGTAATGCTGGTTCTCACTGCCTCCTGGAACCTCTTCAAATGCCACAGACAATTTGGCCCTCTCTGCTTTCCTGCGGACTCCATCCTCAAAAGCACCTGTTTTCGGTTTCGGCAACCTCCAGAGCAAAAAAGACAAACGTCCAGATTTTGCTGCCACAGCAAAGGTGCCAGCGGGGAAAAGTAATGCTGGTTCTCACTGCCTCCTGGAATCCTTTCAAATGCCCCAGACAATTTGTCCCTCTCTGCTTTCCTGCGGACTCCATCCTCAAAAGCACCTGTTTTCGCTTTCGGCAGCCTCAGGAGCAAAAAAGACAAACGTCCAGCTTTTGCTGCCACAGCAAAGGTGCCACCGGGGAAAAGTAATGCTGGTTCTCACTACCTCCTAGAACCCTTTCAAATGCCCCAGACAATTTGGCCCTCTCTGCTTTCCTGCGGACTCCATCCTCAAAAGCACCTGTTTTCGCTTTTGGCAACCTCAGGAGCAAAAAAGACAAACGTCCAGCTTTTGCTGCCACAGCAAAGGTGCCAGCGGGGAAAAGTAATGCTGGTTCTCACTGCCTCCTGGAACCCTTTCAAATGCCCCAGACAATTTGGCCCTCTCTGCTTTCCTGCGGACTCCATCCTCAAAAGCACCTGTTTTCGCTTTCGGCATCCTCCAGAGCAAAAAAGACAAACGTCCAGGTTTTGCTGCCACAGCAAAGGTGCCAGCGGCGAAAAGTAATGCTGGTTCTCACTGCCTCGTGGAACCCCTCCAAATGCCCCAGACCATTTGGCCCTCTCTGCTTTCCTGCGGACTCTATCCTCAAAAGCGCCTTTTTTCACTTTCGCCGCCCTCCGGTGGTAAAAAGACAAACGTCCAGGTTTTGCTGCCACAGCAAAGGTGCCAGCGGGGAAAAGTAATGCTGGTCCTCATTGCCTCCTAGAACCTCTTCAAATGCCACAGACAATTTGGCCCTCTCTGCTTTCCTGCGGACTCCATCCTCAAAAGCACCTGTTTTCGCTTTCGGCAGCCTCCGGAGCAAAAAAGACAAACGTCCAGGTTTTGCTGCCACAGCAAAGGTGCCAGCCAAGAAAAGTAATGCTGGTTCTCACTGCCTCCTGGAACCCTTTCAAATGCCCCAGACAATTTGGCCCTCTCTGCTTTCCTGCGGACTCCATCCTCAAAAGCACCTGTTTTCGCTTTCGGCATCCTCAGGAGCAAAAAAGACAAACGTCCAGCTTTTGCTGCCACAGCAAAGGTGCCAGCGAGGAAAAGTAATGCTGGTTCTCACTGCCTCCTGGAACCCTTTCAAATGCCCCAGACAATTTGGCCCTCTCTGCTTTCCTGCGGACTCCATCCTCAAAAGCACCTGTTTTCGCTTTCGGCAACCTCCGGAGCAAAAAAGCCAAAAGTCCAGGTTTTGCTGCAACAGCAAAGGTGCCAGCGGTGAAAAGTAATGCTGGTTCTCACTGCCTCCTGGAACCCTTTCAAATGCCAGAGACAATTTGTCCCTCTCTGCTTTCCTGCGGACTCCATCCTCAAAAGCACCTGTTTTCGCTTTCGGCATCCTCAGGAGCAAAAAAGACAAACGTCCAGCTTTTGCTGCCACAGCAAAGGTGCCAGCGGGCAAAAGTAATTCTGGTTCTCACTGCCTCCTGGAACCCTTTCAAATGCCCCAGACAATTTGGCCCTCTCTGCTTTCCTGCGGACTCCATCCTCAAAAGCACCTTTTTTCGCTTTCGGCATCCTCCAGAACAAAAAAGACAAACGTCCAGCTTTTGCTGCCACAGCAAAGGTGCCAGCGGCGAAAAGTAGTGCTGGTTCTCACTGCCTCGTGGAACCCCTCCAAATGCCCCAGACCATTTGGCCCTCTCTGCTTTCCTGCGGACTCTATCCTCAAAAGCGCCTTTTTTCACTTTTGCCGCCCTCCGGTGGTAAAAAGACAAACGTCCAGCTTTTGCTGCCACAGCAAAGGTGCCAGCGGGGAAAAGTGATGCTGGTCCTCATTGCCTCCTGGAACCTCTTCAAATGCCACAGACAATTTGGCACTCTCTGCTTTCCTGCGGACTCCATCCTCAAAAGCACCTGTTTTCGCTTTCGGCAACCTCCGGAGCAAAAAAGACAAACGTCCAGCTTTTGCTGCCACAGCAAAGGTGCCAGCGGGCAAAAGTAATGCTGGTTCTCACTGCCTCCTGGAACTCTTTCAAATGCCCCAGACAATTTGGCCCTCTCTGCTTTCCTGCGGACTCCATCGTCAAAAGCACCTGTTTTCACTTTCGGCATCCTCAGGAGCAAAAAAAGACAAACGTCCAGCTTTTGCTGCCACAGCAAAGGTGCCAGCGGGGAAAAGTAATGCTGGTTCTCACTACCTCCTGGAACTCTTTCAAATGCCCAGGACAATTTGGCCCTCTCTGCTTTCCTGCGGACTCCATCCTCAAAAGCACCTGTTTTCGCTTTCGGCAACCTCAGGAGCAAAAAAGACAAACGTCCAGCTTTTGCTGCCACAGCAGAGGTGCCACCGGGGAAAAGTAATGCTGGTTCTCACTGCCTCCTGGAACCCTTTCAAATGCCCCAGACAATTTGGCCCTCTCTGCTTTCCTGCGGACTCCATCCTCAAAAGCACCTGTTTTCGCTTTCGGCAGCCTCCAGAGCAAAAAAGACAAACGTCCAGCTTTTGCTGCCACAGCAAAGGTGCCAGCGGGGAAAAGTAATGCTGGTTCTCACTACCTCCTGGAACTCTTTCAAATGCCCCAGAAAAATTTGGCCCTCTCTGCTTTCCTGCGGACTCCATCCTCAAAAGCACCTGTTTTCGCTTTCGGCATCCTCAGGAGCAAAAAAGACAAATGTCCAGCTTTTGCTGCCACAGCAGAGGTGCCAGCGGGGAAAAGTAATGCTGGTTCTCACTGCCTCCTGGAACCCTTTCAAATGCCACAGACAATTTGGCCCTCTCTGCTTACCTGCGGACTCCATCCTCAAAAGCACCTGTTTTCGCTTTCGGCAGCCTCCAGAGCAAAAAAGACAAACGTCCAGCTTTTGCTGCCACAGCAAAGGTGCCTTCGGGGAAAAGTAATGCTGGTTCTCACTGCCTCCTGGAACTCTTTCAAATGCCCCAGACAATTTGGCCCTCTCTGCTTTCCTGCGGACTCCATCCTCAAAAGCACCTGTTTTCGCTTTCGGCAGCCTCCAGAGCAAAAAAGACAAACGTCCAGGTTTTGCTGCCACAGCAAAGATGCCAGCGGGGAAAAGTAATGCTGGTTCTCACTGCCTCCTGGAACCCTTTCAAATGCCCCAGACCATTTGGCCCTCTCTGCTTTCCTGTGGACTCCATCCTCAAAAGCACCTGTTTTCGCTTTCGGCAGCCTCCAGAGCAAAAAAGACAAACGTCCAGCTTTTGCTGCCACAGCAAAGGTGCCAGCGGGGAAAAGTAATGCTGGTTCTCACTACCTCCTAGAACTCTTTCAAATGCCACAGACAATTTGGTCCTCTCTGCTTTCCTGCGGACTCCATCCTCAAAAGCACCTGTTTTCGCTTTCGGCAACCTCAGGAGCAAAAAAGACAAACGTCCAGGTTTTGCTGCCACAGCAAAGATGCCAGCGGGGAAAAGTAATGCTGGTTCTCACTGCCTCCTGGAACGTCTTCAAATGCCACAGACAATTTGGCCCTCTCTGCTTTCCTGCGGACTCCATCCTCAAAAGCACCTGTTTTCGCTTTCGGCAACCTCCGGAGCAAAAAAGCCAAACGTCCAGGTTTTGCTGCAACAGCAAAGGTGCCAGCGGGGAAAAGTAATGCTGGTTCTCACTGCCTCCTGGAACCCTTTCAAATGCCCCAGACTATTTGTCCCTCTCTGCTTTCCTGCGGACTCCATCCTCAAAAGCACCTGTTTTCGCTTTCGGCATCCTCAGGAGCAAAAAAGACAAACGTCCAGCTTTTGCTGCCACAGAAAAGGTGCCAGCGGGCAAAAGTAATTCTGGTTCTCACTGCCTCCTGGAACCCTTTCAAATGCCCCAGACAATTTGGCCCTCTCTGCTTTCCTGCGGACTCCATCCTCAAAAGCACCTCTTTTCGCTTTCGGCATCCTCCAGAACAAAAAAGACAAACGTCCAGCTTTTGCTGCCACAGCAAAGGTGCCAGCGGCGAAAAGTAGTGCTGGTTCTCACTGCCTCGTGGAACCCCTCCAAATGCCCCAGACCATTTGGCCCTCTCTGCTTTCCTGCGGACTCTATCCTCAAAAGCGCCTTTTTTCACTTTTGCCGCCCTCCGGTGGTAAAAAACAAACGTCCAGCTTTTGCTGCCACAGCAAAGGTGCCAGCGGGGAAAAGTGATGCTGGTCCTCATTGCCTCCTGGAACCTCTTCAAATGCCACAGACAATTTGGCACTCTCTGATTTCCTGCGGACTCCATCCTCAAAAGCACCTGTTTTCGCTTTCGGCAACCTCCGGAGCAAAAAAGACAAACGTCCACCTTTTGCTGCCACAGCAAAGGTGCCAGCGGGCAAAAGTAATGCTGGTTCTCACTGCCTCCTGGAACTCTTTCAAATGCCCCAGACAATTTGGCCCTCTCTGCTTTCCTGCGGACTCCATCGTCAAAAGCACCTGTTTTCACTTTCGGCATACTCAGGAGCAAAAAAAGACAAACGTCCAGCTTTTGCTGCCACAGCAAAGGTGCCAGCGGGGAAAAGTAATGCTGGTTCTCACTGCCTCCTGGAACCCTTTCAAATGCCCCAGACAATTTGGCCCTCTCTGCTTTCCTGCGGACTGCATCCTCAAAAGCACCTGTTTTCGCTTTCGGCAGCCTCCAGAGCAAAAAAGACAAACGTCCAGCTTTTGCTGCCACAGCAAAGGTGCCAGCGGGGAAAAGTAATGCTGGTTCTCACTACCTCCTGGAACTCTTTCAAATCCCCCAGACAATTTGGCCCTCTCTGCTTTCCTGCGGACTCCATCCTCAAAAGCACCTGTTTTCGCTTTCGGCATCCTCAGGAGCAAAAAAGACAAATGTCCAGCTTTTGCTGCCACAGCAGAGGTGCCAGCGGGGAAAAGTAATGCTGGTTCTCACTGCCTCCTGGAACCCTTTCAAATGCCACAGACAATTTGGCCCTCTCTGCTTACCTGCGGACTCCATCCTCAAAAGCACCTGTTTTCGCTTTCGGCAGCCTCCAGAGCAAAAAAGACAAACGTCCAGCTTTTGCTTCCACAGCAAAGGTGCCAGCGGGGAAAAGTAATGCTGGTTCTCACTACCTCCTAGAACTCTTTCAAATGCCCCAGACAATTTGGCCCTCTCTGCTTTCCTGCGGACTCCATCCTCAAAAGCACCTGTTTTCGCTTTCGGCAGCCTCCAGAGCAAAAAAGACAAACGTCCAGGTTTTGCTGCCACAGCAAAGATGCCAGCGGGGAAAAGTAATGCTGGTTCTCACTGCCTCCTGGAACCTCTTCAAATGCCACAGACAATTTGGCCCTCTCTGCTTTCCTGCGGACTCCATCCTCAAAAGCACCTGTTTTCGGTTTCGGCAACCTCCAGAGCAAAAAAGACAAACGTCCAGGTTTTGCTGCCACAGCAAAGGTGCCAGCGGGGAAAAGTAATGCTGGTTCTCACTGCCTCCTGGAATCCTTTCAAATGCCCCAGACAATTTGTCCCTCTCTGCTTTCCTGCGGACTCCATCCTCAAAAGCACCTGTTTTCGCTTTCGGCAGCCTCAGGAGCAAAAAAGACAAACGTCCAGCTTTTGCTGCCACAGCAAAGGTGCCACCGGGGAAAAGTAATGCTGGTTCTCACTGCCTCCTGGAACCCTTTCAAATGCCCCAGACAATTTGGCCCTCTCTGCTTTCCTGCGGACTCCATCCTCAAAAGCACCTGTTTTCGCTTTTGGCAACCTCAGGAGCAAAAAAGACAAACGTCCAGCTTTTGCTGCCACAGCAAAGGTGCCAGCGGGGAAAAGTAATGCTGGTTCTCACTGCCTCCTGGAACCCTTTCAAATGCCCCAGACAATTTGGCCCTCTCTGCTTTCCTGCGGACTCCATCCTCAAAAGCACCTGTTTTCGCTTTCGGCATCCTCCAGAGCAAAAAAGACAAACGTCCAGCTTTTGCTGCCACAGCAAAGGTGCCAGCCGGGAAAAGTAATGCTGGTTCTCACTGCCTCGTGGAACCCCTCCAAATGCCCCAGACTATTTGGCCCTCTCTGCTTTCCTGCGGACTCTATCCTCAAAAGCGCCTTTTTTCACTTTCGCCGCCCTCCGGTGGTAAAAAGACAAACGTCCAGCTTTTGCTGCCACAGCAAAGGTGCCAGCGGGGAAAAGTAATGCTGGTCCTCATTGCCTCCTGGAACCTCTTCAAATGCCACAGACAATTTGGCCCTCTCTGCTTTCCTGCGGACTCCATCCTCAAAAGCACCTGTTTTCGCTTTCGGCAGCCTCCGGAGCAAAAAAGACAAACGTCCAGGTTTTGCTGCCACAGCAAAGGTGCCAGCCAAGAAAAGTAATGCTGGTTCTCACTACCTCCTGGAACCCTTTCAAATGCCCCAGACAATTTGGCCCTCTCTGCTTTCCTGCGGACTCCATCCTCAAAAGCACCTGTTTTCGCTTTCGGCATCCTCAGGAGCAAAAAAGACAAACGTCCAGCTTTTGCTGCCACAGCAAACGTGCCAGCGGGGAAAAGTAATGCTGGATCTCACTACCTCCTAGAACTCTTTCAAATGCCACAGACAATTTGGTCCTCTCTGCTTTCCTGCGGACTCCATCCTCAAAAGCACCTGTTTTCGCTTTCGGCAACCTCAGGAGCAAAAAAGACAAACGTCCAGGTTTTGCTGCCTAAGCAAAGATGCCAGCGGGGAAAAGTAATGCTGGTTCTCACTGCGTCCTGGAACTTCTTCAAATGCCACAGACAATTTGGCCCTCTCTGCTTTCCTGCGGACTCCATCCTCAAAAGCACCTGTTTTCGCTTTCGGCAACCTCCGTAGCAAAAAAGCCAAACGTCCAGGTTTTGCTGCAACAGCAAAAGTGCCAGCCGGGAAAAGTAATGCTGGTTCTCACTGCCTCCTAGAACCCTTTCAAATGCCCCAGACTATTTGGCCCTCTCTGCTTTCCTGCGGACTCCATCCTCAAAAGCACCTGTTTTCGCTTTCGGCATCCTCAGGAGCAAAAAAGACAAACGTCCAGCTTTTGATGCCACAGCAAAGGTGCCAGCGGGCAAAAGTAATTCTGGTTCTCACTGCCTCCTGGAACCCTTTCAAATGCCACAGACAATTTGGCCCTCTCTTCTTTCCTGTGGACTCCATCCTCAAAAGCACCTTTTTTCGCTTTCGGCATCCTCCAGAGCAAAAAAGACAAACGTCCAGCTTTTGCTGCCACAGCAAAGCTGCCAGCGGCGAAAAGTAGTGCTGGTTCTCACTGCCTCGTGGAACTCCTCCAAATGCCCCAGACCATTTGGCCCTCTCTGCTTTCCTGCGGAATCTATCCTCAAAAGCGCCTTTTTTCACTTTCGCCGCCCTCCGGTGGTAAAAAGACAAACGTCCAGCTTTTGCTGCCACAGCAAAGGTGCCAGCGGGGAAAAGTGATGCTGGTCCTCATTGCCTCCTGGAACCTCTTCAAATGCCCAGGACAATTTGGCCCTCTCTGCTTTCCTGCGGACTCCATCCTCAAAAGCACCTGTTTTCGCTTTCGGCAACCTCAGGAGCAAAAAAGACAAACGTCCAGCTTTTGCTGCCACAGCAGAGGTGCCAGTGGGGAAAAGTAATGCTGGTTATCACTGCCTCCTGGAACCCTTTCAAATGCCCCAGACAATTTGGCCCTCTCTGCTTTCCTGCGGACTCCATCCTCAAAAGCACCTGTTTTCGCTTTCGGCAGCCTCCAGAGCAAAAAAGACAAACGTCCAGCTTTTGCTGCCACAGCAAAGGTGCCAGCGGGGAAAAGTAATGCTGGTTCTCACTACCTCCTGGAACTCTTTCAAATCCCCCAGACAATTTGGCCCTCTCTGCTTTCCTGCGGACTCCATCCTCAAAAGCACCTGTTTTCGCTTTCGGCATCCTCAGGAGCAAAAAAGACAAACGTCCAGCTTTTGCTGCCACAGCAAAGGTGCCATCGGGGAAAAGTGATGCTGGTCCTCATTGTCTCCTGGAACCTCTTCAAATGCCACAGACAATTTGGCCCTCTCTGCTTTCCTGCGGACTCCATCCTCAAAAGCACCTGTTTTCGCTTTCGGCAACCTCAGGAGCAAAAAGACAAACGTCCAGCTTTTGCTGCCACAGCAAAGGTGCCAGCGGGGAAAAGTGATGCTGGTCCTCATTGCCTCCTGGAACCTCTTCAAATGCCACAGACAATTTGGCCCTCTCTGCTTTCCTGCGGACTGCATCCTCAAAAGCACCTGTTTTCGCTTTCGGCAGCCTCCGGAGCAAAAAAGACAAACGTCCAGGTTTTGCTGCCACAGCAAAGGTGCCAGCGGGGAAAAGTAATGCTGGTTCTCACTGCCTCCTGGAACTCTTTCAAATGCCCCAGACAATTTGGCCCTCTCTGCTTTCCTGCGGACTCCATCCTCAAAAGCACCTGTTTTCGCTTTCGGCAGCCTCCGGAGCAAAAAAGACAAACGTCCAGCTTTTGCTGCCACAGCAAAGGTGCCAGCGGGGAAAAGTAATTCTGGTCCTCATTGCCTCCTGGAACCTCTTCAAATGCCACAGACAATTTGGCCCTCTCTGCTTTCCTGCGGACTCCATCCTCAAAAGCACCTGTTTTCGCTTTCGGCAACCTCAGGAGCAAAAAAGACAAACGTCCAGCTTTTGCTGCCACAGCAAAGGTGCCAGCGGGGAAAAGTAATGCTGGTTCTCACTGCCTCCTGGAACCTCTTCAAATGCCCCAGACAATTTGGCCCTCTCTGCTTTCCTGCGGACTGCATCCTAAAAAGCACCTGTTTTCGCTTTCGGCAGCCTCCGGAGCAAAAAAGACAAACGTCCAGGTTTTGCTGCCACAGCAGAGGTGCCAGCGGGGAAAAGTAATGCTGGTTCTCACTGCCTCCTGGAACCCTTTCAAATGCCCCAGACTATTTGGCCCTGTCTGCTTTCCTGCGGATTCAATCCTCAAAAGCACCTGTTTTCGCTTTCGGCAGCCTCAGGAGCAAAAAAGACAAACGTCCAGCTTTTGCTGCCACAGCAAAGGTGCCAGCGGGCAAAAGTAATGCTGGTCCTCATTGCCTCCTGGAACCTCTTCAAATGCCACAGACAATTTGGCCCTCTCTGCTTTCCTGCGGACTCCATCCTCAAAAGCACCTGTTTTCGCTTTCGGCAACCTCAGGAGCAAAAAAGACAAACGTCCAGGTTTTGCTGCAACAGCAGAGGTGCCAGTGGGGAAAAGTAATGCTGGTTCTCACTGCCTCCTGGAACCCTTTCAAATGCCACAGACAATTTGGCCCTCTCTGCTTTCCTGCGGACTCCATCCTCAAAAGCACCTGTTTTCGCTTTCGGCAGCCTCCGGAGCAAAAAAGACAAACGTCCAGCTTTTGCTGCCACAGCAAAGGTGCCAGCGGGGAAAAGTAATGCTGGTTCTCACTACCTCCTGGAACTCTTTCAAATCCCCCAGACAATTTGGCCCTCTCTGCTTTCCTGCGGACTGCATCCTCAAAAGCACCTGTTTTCGCTTTCGGCATCCTCAGGAGCAAAAAAGACAAATGTCCAGCTTTTGCTGCCACAGCAGAGGTGCCAGCGGGGAAAAGTAATGCTGGTTCTCACTGCCTCCTGGAACCCTTTCAAATGCCACAGACAATTTGGCCCTCTCTGCTTACCTGCGGACTCCATCCTCAAAAGCACCTGTTTTCGCTTTCGGCAGCCTCCAGAGCAAAAAAGACAAACGTCCAGCTTTTGCTTCCACAGCAAAGGTGCCAGCGGGGAAAAGTAATGCTGGTTCTCACTACCTCCTAGAACTCTTTCAAATGCCCCAGACAATTTGGCCCTCTCTGCTTTCCTGCGGACTCCATCCTCAAAAGAACCTGTTTTCGCTTTCGGCAGCCTCCAGAGCAAAAAAGACAAACGTCCAGGTTTTGCTGCCACAGCAAAGATGCCAGCGGGGAAAAGTAATGCTGGTTCTCACTGCCTCCTGGAACCTCTTCAAATGCCACAGACAATTTGGCCCTCTCTGCTTTCCTGCGGACTCCATCCTCAAAAGCACCTGTTTTCGGTTTCGGCAACCTCCAGAGCAAAAAAGACAAACGTCCAGATTTTGCTGCCACAGCAAAGGTGCCAGCGGGGAAAAGTAATGCTGGTTCTCACTGCCTCCTGGAATCCTTTCAAATGCCCCAGACAATTTGTCCCTCTCTGCTTTCCTGCGGACTCCATCCTCAAAAGCACCTGTTTTCGCTTTCGGCAGCCTCAGGAGCAAAAAAGACAAACGTCCAGCTTTTGCTGCCACAGCAAAGGTGCCACCGGGGAAAAGTAATGCTGGTTCTCACTACCTCCTAGAACCCTTTCAAATGCCCCAGACAATTTGGCCCTCTCTGCTTTCCTGCGGACTCCATCCTCAAAAGCACCTGTTTTCGCTTTTGGCAACCTCAGGAGCAAAAAAGACAAACGTCCAGCTTTTGCTGCCACAGCAAAGGTGCCAGCGGGGAAAAGTAATGCTGGTTCTCACTGCCTCCTGGAACCCTTTCAAATGCCCCAGACAATTTGGCCCTCTCTGCTTTCCTGCGGACTCCATCCTCAAAAGCACCTGTTTTCGCTTTCGGCATCCTCCAGAGCAAAAAAGACAAACGTCCAGGTTTTGCTGCCACAGCAAAGGTGCCAGCGGCGAAAAGTAATGCTGGTTCTCACTGCCTCGTGGAACCCCTCCAAATGCCCCAGACCATTTGGCCCTCTCTGCTTTCCTGCGGACTCTATCCTCAAAAGCGCCTTTTTTCACTTTCGCCGCCCTCCGGTGGTAAAAAGACAAACGTCCAGGTTTTGCTGCCACAGCAAAGGTGCCAGCGGGGAAAAGTAATGCTGGTCCTCATTGCCTCCTAGAACCTCTTCAAATGCCACAGACAATTTGGCCCTCTCTGCTTTCCTGCGGACTCCATCCTCAAAAGCACCTGTTTTCGCTTTCGGCAGCCTCCGGAGCAAAAAAGACAAACGTCCAGGTTTTGCTGCCACAGCAAAGGTGCCAGCCAAGAAAAGTAATGCTGGTTCTCACTGCCTCCTGGAACCCTTTCAAATGCCCCAGACAATTTGGCCCTCTCTGCTTTCCTGCGGACTCCATCCTCAAAAGCACCTGTTTTCGCTTTCGGCATCCTCAGGAGCAAAAAAGACAAACGTCCAGCTTTTGCTGCCACAGCAAAGGTGCCAGCGAGGAAAAGTAATGCTGGTTCTCACTGCCTCCTGGAACCCTTTCAAATGCCCCAGACAATTTGGCCCTCTCTGCTTTCCTGCGGACTCCATCCTCAAAAGCACCTGTTTTCGCTTTCGGCAACCTCCGGAGCAAAAAAGCCAAAAGTCCAGGTTTTGCTGCAACAGCAAAGGTGCCAGCGGGGAAAAGTAATGCTGGTTCTCACTGCCTCCTGGAACCCTTTCAAATGCCAGAGACAATTTGTCCCTCTCTGCTTTCCTGCGGACTCCATCCTCAAAAGCACCTGTTTTCGCTTTCGGCATCCTCAGGAGCAAAAAAGACAAACGTCCAGCTTTTGCTGCCACAGCAAAGGTGCCAGCGGGCAAAAGTAATTCTGGTTCTCACTGCCTCCTGGAACCCTTTCAAATGCCCCAGACAATTTGGCCCTCTCTGCTTTCCTGCGGACTCCATCCTCAAAAGCACCTTTTTTCGCTTTCGGCATCCTCCAGAACAAAAAAGACAAACGTCCAGCTTTTGCTGCCACAGCAAAGGTGCCAGCGGCGAAAAGTAGTGCTGGTTCTCACTGCCTCGTGGAACCCCTCCAAATGCCCCAGACCATTTGGCCCTCTCTGCTTTCCTGCGGACTCTATCCTCAAAAGCGCCTTTTTTCACTTTTGCCGCCCTCCGGTGGTAAAAAGACAAACGTCCAGCTTTTGCTGCCACAGCAAAGGTGCCAGCGGGGAAAAGTGATGCTGGTCCTCATTGCCTCCTGGAACCTCTTCAAATGCCACAGACAATTTGGCACTCTCTGCTTTCCTGCGGACTCCATCCTCAAAAGCACCTGTTTTCGCTTTCGGCAACCTCCGGAGCAAAAAAGACAAACGTCCAGCTTTTGCTGCCACAGCAAAGGTGCCAGCGGGCAAAAGTAATGCTGGTTCTCACTGCCTCCTGGAACTCTTTCAAATGCCCCAGACAATTTGGCCCTCTCTGCTTTCCTGCGGACTCCATCGTCAAAAGCACCTGTTTTCACTTTCGGCATCCTCAGGAGCAAAAAAAGACAAACGTCCAGCTTTTGCTGCCACAGCAAAGGTGCCAGCGGGGAAAAGTAATGCTGGTTCTCACTACCTCCTGGAACTCTTTCAAATGCCCAGGACAATTTGGCCCTCTCTGCTTTCCTGCGGACTCCATCCTCAAAAGCACCTGTTTTCGCTTTCGGCAACCTCAGGAGCAAAAAAGACAAACGTCCAGCTTTTGCTGCCACAGCAGAGGTGCCACCGGGGAAAAGTAATGCTGGTTCTCACTGCCTCCTGGAACCCTTTCAAATGCCCCAGACAATTTGGCCCTCTCTGCTTTCCTGCGGACTCCATCCTCAAAAGCACCTGTTTTCGCTTTCGGCAGCCTCCAGAGCAAAAAAGACAAACGTCCAGCTTTTGCTGCCACAGCAAAGGTGCCAGCGGGGAAAAGTAATGCTGGTTCTCACTACCTCCTGGAACTCTTTCAAATGCCCCAGAAAAATTTGGCCCTCTCTGCTTTCCTGCGGACTCCATCCTCAAAAGCACCTGTTTTCGCTTTCGGCATCCTCAGGAGCAAAAAAGACAAATGTCCAGCTTTTGCTGCCACAGCAGAGGTGCCAGCGGGGAAAAGTAATGCTGGTTCTCACTGCCTCCTGGAACCCTTTCAAATGCCACAGACAATTTGGCCCTCTCTGCTTACCTGCGGACTCCATCCTCAAAAGCACCTGTTTTCGCTTTCGGCAGCCTCCAGAGCAAAAAAGACAAACGTCCAGCTTTTGCTGCCACAGCAAAGGTGCCTTCGGGGAAAAGTAATGCTGGTTCTCACTGCCTCCTGGAACTCTTTCAAATGCCCCAGACAATTTGGCCCTCTCTGCTTTCCTGCGGACTCCATCCTCAAAAGCACCTGTTTTCGCTTTCGGCAGCCTCCAGAGCAAAAAAGACAAACGTCCAGGTTTTGCTGCCACAGCAAAGATGCCAGCGGGGAAAAGTAATGCTGGTTCTCACTGCCTCCTGGAACCCTTTCAAATGCCCCAGACCATTTGGCCCTCTCTGCTTTCCTGTGGACTCCATCCTCAAAAGCACCTGTTTTCGCTTTCGGCAGCCTCCAGAGCAAAAAAGACAAACGTCCAGCTTTTGCTGCCACAGCAAAGGTGCCAGCGGGGAAAAGTAATGCTGGTTCTCACTACCTCCTAGAACTCTTTCAAATGCCACAGACAATTTGGTCCTCTCTGCTTTCCTGCGGACTCCATCCTCAAAAGCACCTGTTTTCGCTTTCGGCAACCTCAGGAGCAAAAAAGACAAACGTCCAGGTTTTGCTGCCACAGCAAAGATGCCAGCGGGGAAAAGTAATGCTGGTTCTCACTGCCTCCTGGAACGTCTTCAAATGCCACAGACAATTTGGCCCTCTCTGCTTTCCTGCGGACTCCATCCTCAAAAGCACCTGTTTTCGCTTTCGGCAACCTCCGGAGCAAAAAAGCCAAACGTCCAGGTTTTGCTGCAACAGCAAAGGTGCCAGCGGGGAAAAGTAATGCTGGTTCTCACTGCCTCCTGGAACCCTTTCAAATGCCCCAGACTATTTGTCCCTCTCTGCTTTCCTGCGGACTCCATCCTCAAAAGCACCTGTTTTCGCTTTCGGCATCCTCAGGAGCAAAAAAGACAAACGTCCAGCTTTTGCTGCCACAGAAAAGGTGCCAGCGGGCAAAAGTAATTCTGGTTCTCACTGCCTCCTGGAACCCTTTCAAATGCCCCAGACAATTTGGCCCTCTCTGCTTTCCTGCGGACTCCATCCTCAAAAGCACCTCTTTTCGCTTTCGGCATCCTCCAGAACAAAAAAGACAAACGTCCAGCTTTTGCTGCCACAGCAAAGGTGCCAGCGGCGAAAAGTAGTGCTGGTTCTCACTGCCTCGTGGAACCCCTCCAAATGCCCCAGACCATTTGGCCCTCTCTGCTTTCCTGCGGACTCTATCCTCAAAAGCGCCTTTTTTCACTTTTGCCGCCCTCCGGTGGTAAAAAACAAACGTCCAGCTTTTGCTGCCACAGCAAAGGTGCCAGCGGGGAAAAGTGATGCTGGTCCTCATTGCCTCCTGGAACCTCTTCAAATGCCACAGACAATTTGGCACTCTCTGATTTCCTGCGGACTCCATCCTCAAAAGCACCTGTTTTCGCTTTCGGCAACCTCCGGAGCAAAAAAGACAAACGTCCACCTTTTGCTGCCACAGCAAAGGTGCCAGCGGGCAAAAGTAATGCTGGTTCTCACTGCCTCCTGGAACTCTTTCAAATGCCCCAGACAATTTGGCCCTCTCTGCTTTCCTGCGGACTCCATCGTCAAAAGCACCTGTTTTCACTTTCGGCATACTCAGGAGCAAAAAAAGACAAACGTCCAGCTTTTGCTGCCACAGCAAAGGTGCCAGCGGGGAAAAGTAATGCTGGTTCTCACTGCCTCCTGGAACCCTTTCAAATGCCCCAGACAATTTGGCCCTCTCTGCTTTCCTGCGGACTGCATCCTCAAAAGCACCTGTTTTCGCTTTCGGCAGCCTCCAGAGCAAAAAAGACAAACGTCCAGCTTTTGCTGCCACAGCAAAGGTGCCAGCGGGGAAAAGTAATGCTGGTTCTCACTACCTCCTGGAACTCTTTCAAATCCCCCAGACAATTTGGCCCTCTCTGCTTTCCTGCGGACTCCATCCTCAAAAGCACCTGTTTTCGCTTTCGGCATCCTCAGGAGCAAAAAAGACAAATGTCCAGCTTTTGCTGCCACAGCAGAGGTGCCAGCGGGGAAAAGTAATGCTGGTTCTCACTGCCTCCTGGAACCCTTTCAAATGCCACAGACAATTTGGCCCTCTCTGCTTACCTGCGGACTCCATCCTCAAAAGCACCTGTTTTCGCTTTCGGCAGCCTCCAGAGCAAAAAAGACAAACGTCCAGCTTTTGCTTCCACAGCAAAGGTGCCAGCGGGGAAAAGTAATGCTGGTTCTCACTACCTCCTAGAACTCTTTCAAATGCCCCAGACAATTTGGCCCTCTCTGCTTTCCTGCGGACTCCATCCTCAAAAGCACCTGTTTTCGCTTTCGGCAGCCTCCAGAGCAAAAAAGACAAACGTCCAGGTTTTGCTGCCACAGCAAAGATGCCAGCGGGGAAAAGTAATGCTGGTTCTCACTGCCTCCTGGAACCTCTTCAAATGCCACAGACAATTTGGCCCTCTCTGCTTTCCTGCGGACTCCATCCTCAAAAGCACCTGTTTTCGGTTTCGGCAACCTCCAGAGCAAAAAAGACAAACGTCCAGGTTTTGCTGCCACAGCAAAGGTGCCAGCGGGGAAAAGTAATGCTGGTTCTCACTGCCTCCTGGAATCCTTTCAAATGCCCCAGACAATTTGTCCCTCTCTGCTTTCCTGCGGACTCCATCCTCAAAAGCACCTGTTTTCGCTTTCGGCAGCCTCAGGAGCAAAAAAGACAAACGTCCAGCTTTTGCTGCCACAGCAAAGGTGCCACCGGGGAAAAGTAATGCTGGTTCTCACTGCCTCCTGGAACCCTTTCAAATGCCCCAGACAATTTGGCCCTCTCTGCTTTCCTGCGGACTCCATCCTCAAAAGCACCTGTTTTCGCTTTTGGCAACCTCAGGAGCAAAAAAGACAAACGTCCAGCTTTTGCTGCCACAGCAAAGGTGCCAGCGGGGAAAAGTAATGCTGGTTCTCACTGCCTCCTGGAACCCTTTCAAATGCCCCAGACAATTTGGCCCTCTCTGCTTTCCTGCGGACTCCATCCTCAAAAGCACCTGTTTTCGCTTTCGGCATCCTCCAGAGCAAAAAAGACAAACGTCCAGCTTTTGCTGCCACAGCAAAGGTGCCAGCCGGGAAAAGTAATGCTGGTTCTCACTGCCTCGTGGAACCCCTCCAAATGCCCCAGACTATTTGGCCCTCTCTGCTTTCCTGCGGACTCTATCCTCAAAAGCGCCTTTTTTCACTTTCGCCGCCCTCCGGTGGTAAAAAGACAAACGTCCAGCTTTTGCTGCCACAGCAAAGGTGCCAGCGGGGAAAAGTAATGCTGGTCCTCATTGCCTCCTGGAACCTCTTCAAATGCCACAGACAATTTGGCCCTCTCTGCTTTCCTGCGGACTCCATCCTCAAAAGCACCTGTTTTCGCTTTCGGCAGCCTCCGGAGCAAAAAAGACAAACGTCCAGGTTTTGCTGCCACAGCAAAGGTGCCAGCCAAGAAAAGTAATGCTGGTTCTCACTACCTCCTGGAACCCTTTCAAATGCCCCAGACAATTTGGCCCTCTCTGCTTTCCTGCGGACTCCATCCTCAAAAGCACCTGTTTTCGCTTTCGGCATCCTCAGGAGCAAAAAAGACAAACGTCCAGCTTTTGCTGCCACAGCAAACGTGCCAGCGGGGAAAAGTAATGCTGGATCTCACTACCTCCTAGAACTCTTTCAAATGCCACAGACAATTTGGTCCTCTCTGCTTTCCTGCGGACTCCATCCTCAAAAGCACCTGTTTTCGCTTTCGGCAACCTCAGGAGCAAAAAAGACAAACGTCCAGGTTTTGCTGCCTAAGCAAAGATGCCAGCGGGGAAAAGTAATGCTGGTTCTCACTGCGTCCTGGAACTTCTTCAAATGCCACAGACAATTTGGCCCTCTCTGCTTTCCTGCGGACTCCATCCTCAAAAGCACCTGTTTTCGCTTTCGGCAACCTCCGTAGCAAAAAAGCCAAACGTCCAGGTTTTGCTGCAACAGCAAAAGTGCCAGCCGGGAAAAGTAATGCTGGTTCTCACTGCCTCCTAGAACCCTTTCAAATGCCCCAGACTATTTGGCCCTCTCTGCTTTCCTGCGGACTCCATCCTCAAAAGCACCTGTTTTCGCTTTCGGCATCCTCAGGAGCAAAAAAGACAAACGTCCAGCTTTTGATGCCACAGCAAAGGTGCCAGCGGGCAAAAGTAATTCTGGTTCTCACTGCCTCCTGGAACCCTTTCAAATGCCACAGACAATTTGGCCCTCTCTTCTTTCCTGTGGACTCCATCCTCAAAAGCACCTTTTTTCGCTTTCGGCATCCTCCAGAGCAAAAAAGACAAACGTCCAGCTTTTGCTGCCACAGCAAAGCTGCCAGCGGCGAAAAGTAGTGCTGGTTCTCACTGCCTCGTGGAACTCCTCCAAATGCCCCAGACCATTTGGCCCTCTCTGCTTTCCTGCGGAATCTATCCTCAAAAGCGCCTTTTTTCACTTTCGCCGCCCTCCGGTGGTAAAAAGACAAACGTCCAGCTTTTGCTGCCACAGCAAAGGTGCCAGCGGGGAAAAGTGATGCTGGTCCTCATTGCCTCCTGGAACCTCTTCAAATGCCCAGGACAATTTGGCCCTCTCTGCTTTCCTGCGGACTCCATCCTCAAAAGCACCTGTTTTCGCTTTCGGCAACCTCAGGAGCAAAAAAGACAAACGTCCAGCTTTTGCTGCCACAGCAGAGGTGCCAGTGGGGAAAAGTAATGCTGGTTATCACTGCCTCCTGGAACCCTTTCAAATGCCCCAGACAATTTGGCCCTCTCTGCTTTCCTGCGGACTCCATCCTCAAAAGCACCTGTTTTCGCTTTCGGCAGCCTCCAGAGCAAAAAAGACAAACGTCCAGCTTTTGCTGCCACAGCAAAGGTGCCAGCGGGGAAAAGTAATGCTGGTTCTCACTACCTCCTGGAACTCTTTCAAATCCCCCAGACAATTTGGCCCTCTCTGCTTTCCTGCGGACTCCATCCTCAAAAGCACCTGTTTTCGCTTTCGGCATCCTCAGGAGCAAAAAAGACAAATGTCCAGCTTTTGCTGCCACAGCAGAGGTGCCAGCGGGGAAAAGTAATGCTGGTTCTCACTGCCTCCTGGAACCCTTTCAAATGCCACAGACAATTTGGCCCTCTCTGCTTACCTGCGGACTCCATCCTCAAAAGCACCTGTTTTCGCTTTCGGCAGCCTCCAGAGCAAAAAAGACAAACGTCCAGCTTTTGCTTCCACAGCAAAGGTGCCAGCGGGGAAAAGTAATGCTGGTTCTCACTACCTCCTAGAACTCTTTCAAATGCCCCAGACAATTTGGCCCTCTCTGCTTTCCTGCGGACTCCATCCTCAAAAGCACCTGTTTTCGCTTTCGGCAGCCTCCAGAGCAAAAAAGACAAACGTCCAGGTTTTGCTGCCACAGCAAAGATGCCAGCGGGGAAAAGTAATGCTGGTTCTCACTGCCTCCTGGAACCTCTTCAAATGCCACAGACAATTTGGCCCTCTCTGCTTTCCTGCGGACTCCATCCTCAAAAGCACCTGTTTTCGGTTTCGGCAACCTCCAGAGCAAAAAAGACAAACGTCCAGGTTTTGCTGCCACAGCAAAGGTGCCAGCGGGGAAAAGTAATGCTGGTTCTCACTGCCTCCTGGAATCCTTTCAAATGCCCCAGACAATTTGTCCCTCTCTGCTTTCCTGCGGACTCCATCCTCAAAAGCACCTGTTTTCGCTTTCGGCAGCCTCAGGAGCAAAAAAGACAAACGTCCAGCTTTTGCTGCCACAGCAAAGGTGCCACCGGGGAAAAGTAATGCTGGTTCTCACTGCCTCCTGGAACCCTTTCAAATGCCCCAGACAATTTGGCCCTCTCTGCTTTCCTGCGGACTCCATCCTCAAAAGCACCTGTTTTCGCTTTTGGCAACCTCAGGAGCAAAAAAGACAAACGTCCAGCTTTTGCTGCCACAGCAAAGGTGCCAGCGGGGAAAAGTAATGCTGGTTCTCACTGCCTCCTGGAACCCTTTCAAATGCCCCAGACAATTTGGCCCTCTCTGCTTTCCTGCGGACTCCATCCTCAAAAGCACCTGTTTTCGCTTTCGGCATCCTCCAGAGCAAAAAAGACAAACGTCCAGCTTTTGCTGCCACAGCAAAGGTGCCAGCCGGGAAAAGTAATGCTGGTTCTCACTGCCTCGTGGAACCCCTCCAAATGCCCCAGACTATTTGGCCCTCTCTGCTTTCCTGCGGACTCTATCCTCAAAAGCGCCTTTTTTCACTTTCGCCGCCCTCCGGTGGTAAAAAGACAAACGTCCAGCTTTTGCTGCCACAGCAAAGGTGCCAGCTGGGAAAAGTAATGCTGGTCCTCATTGCCTCCTGGAACCTCTTCAAATGCCACAGACAATTTGGCCCTCTCTGCTTTCCTGCAGACTCCATCCTCAAAAGCACCTGTTTTCGCTTTCGGCAGCCTCCGGAGCAAAAAAGACAAACGTCCAGGTTTTGCTGCCACAGCAAAGGTGCCAGCCAAGAAAAGTAATGCTGGTTCTCACTACCTCCTGGAACCCTTTCAAATGCCCCAGACAATTTGGCCCTCTCTGCTTTCCTGCGGACTCCATCCTCAAAAGCACCTGTTTTCGCTTTCGGCATCCTCAGGAGCAAAAAAGACAAACGTCCAGCTTTTGCTGCCACAGCAAAGGTGCCAGCGAGGAAAAGTAATGCTGGTTCTCACTGCCTCCTGGAACCCTTTCAAATGCCACAGACAATTTGGCCCTCTCTGCTTTCCTGCGGACTGCATCCTCAAAAGCACCTGTTTTCGCTTTCGGCAGCCTCCAGAGCAAAAAAGACAAACGTCCAGCTTTTGCTGCCACAGCAAAGGTGCCAGCGGGGAAAAGTAATGCTGGTTCTCACTACCTCCTGGAACTCTTTCAAATCCCCCAGACAATTTGGCCCTCTCTGCTTTCCTGCGGACTCCATCCTCAAAAGCACCTGTTTTCGCTTTCGGCATCCTCAGGAGCAAAAAAGACAAATGTCCAGCTTTTGCTGCCACAGCAGAGGTGCCAGCGGGGAAAAGTAATGCTGGTTCTCACTGCCTCCTGGAACCCTTTCAAATGCCACAGACAATTTGGCCCTCTCTGCTTACCTGCGGACTCCATCCTCAAAAGCACCTGTTTTCGCTTTCGGCAGCCTCCAGAGCAAAAAAGACAAACGTCCAGCTTTTGCTTCCACAGCAAAGGTGCCAGCGGGGAAAAGTAATGCTGGTTCTCACTACCTCCTAGAACTCTTTCAAATGCCCCAGACAATTTGGCCCTCTCTGCTTTCCTGCGGACTCCATCCTCAAAAGCACCTGTTTTCGCTTTCGGCAGCCTCCAGAGCAAAAAAGACAAACGTCCAGCTTTTGCTGCCACAGCAAAGGTGCCAGCGGGGAAAAGTAATGCTGGTTCTCACTACCTCCTGGAACTCTTTCAAATCCCCCAGACAATTTGGCCCTCTCTGCTTTCCTGCGGACTCCATCCTCAAAAGCACCTGTTTTCGCTTTCGGCATCCTCAGGAGCAAAAAAGACAAATGTCCAGCTTTTGCTGCCACAGCAGAGGTGCCAGCGGGGAAAAGTAATGCTGGTTCTCACTGCCTCCTGGAACCCTTTCAAATGCCACAGACAATTTGGCCCTCTCTGCTTACCTGCGGACTCCATCCTCAAAAGCACCTGTTTTCGCTTTCGGCAGCCTCCAGAGCAAAAAAGACAAACGTCCAGCTTTTGCTTCCACAGCAAAGGTGCCAGCGGGGAAAAGTAATGCTGGTTCTCACTACCTCCTAGAACTCTTTCAAATGCCCCAGACAATTTGGCCCTCTCTGCTTTCCTGCGGACTCCATCCTCAAAAGCACCTGTTTTCGCTTTCGGCAGCCTCCAGAGCAAAAAAGACAAACGTCCAGGTTTTGCTGCCACAGCAAAGATGCCAGCGGGGAAAAGTAATGCTGGTTCTCACTGCCTCCTGGAACCTCTTCAAATGCCACAGACAATTTGGCCCTCTCTGCTTTCCTGCGGACTCCATCCTCAAAAGCACCTGTTTTCGGTTTCGGCAACCTCCAGAGCAAAAAAGACAAACGTCCAGGTTTTGCTGCCACAGCAAAGGTGCCAGCGGGGAAAAGTAATGCTGGTTCTCACTGCCTCCTGGAATCCTTTCAAATGCCCCAGACAATTTGTCCCTCTCTGCTTTCCTGCGGACTCCATCCTCAAAAGCACCTGTTTTCGCTTTCGGCAGCCTCAGGAGCAAAAAAGACAAACGTCCAGCTTTTGCTGCCACAGCAAAGGTGCCACCGGGGAAAAGTAATGCTGGTTCTCACTGCCTCCTGGAACCCTTTCAAATGCCCCAGACAATTTGGCCCTCTCTGCTTTCCTGCGGACTCCATCCTCAAAAGCACCTGTTTTCGCTTTTGGCAACCTCAGGAGCAAAAAAGACAAACGTCCAGCTTTTGCTGCCACAGCAAAGGTGCCAGCGGGGAAAAGTAATGCTGGTTCTCACTGCCTCCTGGAACCCTTTCAAATGCCCCAGACAATTTGGCCCTCTCTGCTTTCCTGCGGACTCCATCCTCAAAAGCACCTGTTTTCGCTTTCGGCATCCTCCAGAGCAAAAAAGACAAACGTCCAGCTTTTGCTGCCACAGCAAAGGTGCCAGCCGGGAAAAGTAATGCTGGTTCTCACTGCCTCGTGGAACCCCTCCAAATGCCCCAGACTATTTGGCCCTCTCTGCTTTCCTGCGGACTCTATCCTCAAAAGCGCCTTTTTTCACTTTCGCCGCCCTCCGGTGGTAAAAAGACAAACGTCCAGCTTTTGCTGCCACAGCAAAGGTGCCAGCGGGGAAAAGTAATGCTGGTCCTCATTGCCTCCTGGAACCTCTTCAAATGCCACAGACAATTTGGCCCTCTCTGCTTTCCTGCGGACTCCATCCTCAAAAGCACCTGTTTTCGCTTTCGGCAGCCTCCGGAGCAAAAAAGACAAACGTCCAGGTTTTGCTGCCACAGCAAAGGTGCCAGCCAAGAAAAGTAATGCTGGTTCTCACTACCTCCTGGAACCCTTTCAAATGCCCCAGACAATTTGGCCCTCTCTGCTTTCCTGCGGACTCCATCCTCAAAAGCACCTGTTTTCGCTTTCGGCATCCTCAGGAGCAAAAAAGACAAACGTCCAGCTTTTGCTGCCACAGCAAACGTGCCAGCGGGGAAAAGTAATGCTGGATCTCACTACCTCCTAGAACTCTTTCAAATGCCACAGACAATTTGGTCCTCTCTGCTTTCCTGCGGACTCCATCCTCAAAAGCACCTGTTTTCGCTTTCGGCAACCTCAGGAGCAAAAAAGACAAACGTCCAGGTTTTGCTGCCTAAGCAAAGATGCCAGCGGGGAAAAGTAATGCTGGTTCTCACTGCGTCCTGGAACTTCTTCAAATGCCACAGACAATTTGGCCCTCTCTGCTTTCCTGCGGACTCCATCCTCAAAAGCACCTGTTTTCGCTTTCGGCAACCTCCGTAGCAAAAAAGCCAAACGTCCAGGTTTTGCTGCAACAGCAAAAGTGCCAGCCGGGAAAAGTAATGCTGGTTCTCACTGCCTCCTAGAACCCTTTCAAATGCCCCAGACTATTTGGCCCTCTCTGCTTTCCTGCGGACTCCATCCTCAAAAGCACCTGTTTTCGCTTTCGGCATCCTCAGGAGCAAAAAAGACAAACGTCCAGCTTTTGATGCCACAGCAAAGGTGCCAGCGGGCAAAAGTAATTCTGGTTCTCACTGCCTCCTGGAACCCTTTCAAATGCCACAGACAATTTGGCCCTCTCTTCTTTCCTGTGGACTCCATCCTCAAAAGCACCTTTTTTCGCTTTCGGCATCCTCCAGAGCAAAAAAGACAAACGTCCAGCTTTTGCTGCCACAGCAAAGCTGCCAGCGGCGAAAAGTAGTGCTGGTTCTCACTGCCTCGTGGAACTCCTCCAAATGCCCCAGACCATTTGGCCCTCTCTGCTTTCCTGCGGAATCTATCCTCAAAAGCGCCTTTTTTCACTTTCGCCGCCCTCCGGTGGTAAAAAGACAAACGTCCAGCTTTTGCTGCCACAGCAAAGGTGCCAGCGGGGAAAAGTGATGCTGGTCCTCATTGCCTCCTGGAACCTCTTCAAATGCCCAGGACAATTTGGCCCTCTCTGCTTTCCTGCGGACTCCATCCTCAAAAGCACCTGTTTTCGCTTTCGGCAACCTCAGGAGCAAAAAAGACAAACGTCCAGCTTTTGCTGCCACAGCAGAGGTGCCAGTGGGGAAAAGTAATGCTGGTTATCACTGCCTCCTGGAACCCTTTCAAATGCCCCAGACAATTTGGCCCTCTCTGCTTTCCTGCGGACTCCATCCTCAAAAGCACCTGTTTTCGCTTTCGGCAGCCTCCAGAGCAAAAAAGACAAACGTCCAGCTTTTGCTGCCACAGCAAAGGTGCCAGCGGGGAAAAGTAATGCTGGTTCTCACTACCTCCTGGAACTCTTTCAAATCCCCCAGACAATTTGGCCCTCTCTGCTTTCCTGCGGACTCCATCCTCAAAAGCACCTGTTTTCGCTTTCGGCATCCTCAGGAGCAAAAAAGACAAATGTCCAGCTTTTGCTGCCACAGCAGAGGTGCCAGCGGGGAAAAGTAATGCTGGTTCTCACTGCCTCCTGGAACCCTTTCAAATGCCACAGACAATTTGGCCCTCTCTGCTTACCTGCGGACTCCATCCTCAAAAGCACCTGTTTTCGCTTTCGGCAGCCTCCAGAGCAAAAAAGACAAACGTCCAGCTTTTGCTTCCACAGCAAAGGTGCCAGCGGGGAAAAGTAATGCTGGTTCTCACTACCTCCTAGAACTCTTTCAAATGCCCCAGACAATTTGGCCCTCTCTGCTTTCCTGCGGACTCCATCCTCAAAAGCACCTGTTTTCGCTTTCGGCAGCCTCCAGAGCAAAAAAGACAAACGTCCAGGTTTTGCTGCCACAGCAAAGATGCCAGCGGGGAAAAGTAATGCTGGTTCTCACTGCCTCCTGGAACCTCTTCAAATGCCACAGACAATTTGGCCCTCTCTGCTTTCCTGCGGACTCCATCCTCAAAAGCACCTGTTTTCGGTTTCGGCAACCTCCAGAGCAAAAAAGACAAACGTCCAGGTTTTGCTGCCACAGCAAAGGTGCCAGCGGGGAAAAGTAATGCTGGTTCTCACTGCCTCCTGGAATCCTTTCAAATGCCCCAGACAATTTGTCCCTCTCTGCTTTCCTGCGGACTCCATCCTCAAAAGCACCTGTTTTCGCTTTCGGCAGCCTCAGGAGCAAAAAAGACAAACGTCCAGCTTTTGCTGCCACAGCAAAGGTGCCACCGGGGAAAAGTAATGCTGGTTCTCACTGCCTCCTGGAACCCTTTCAAATGCCCCAGACAATTTGGCCCTCTCTGCTTTCCTGCGGACTCCATCCTCAAAAGCACCTGTTTTCGCTTTTGGCAACCTCAGGAGCAAAAAAGACAAACGTCCAGCTTTTGCTGCCACAGCAAAGGTGCCAGCGGGGAAAAGTAATGCTGGTTCTCACTGCCTCCTGGAACCCTTTCAAATGCCACAGACAATTTGGCCCTCTCTGCTTTCCTGCGGACTCCATCCTCAAAAGCACCTGTTTTCGCTTTCGGCAGCCTCCAGAGCAAAAAAGACAAACGTCCAGCTTTTGCTGCCACAGCAAAGGTGCCAGCCGGGAAAAGTAATGCTGGTTCTCACTGCCTCGTGGAACCCCTCCAAATGCCCCAGACTATTTGGCCCTCTCTGCTTTCCTGCGGACTCTATCCTCAAAAGCGCCTTTTTTCACTTTCGCCGCCCTCCGGTGGTAAAAAGACAAACGTCCAGCTTTTGCTGCCACAGCAAAGGTGCCAGCTGGGAAAAGTAATGCTGGTCCTCATTGCCTCCTGGAACCTCTTCAAATGCCACAGACAATTTGGCCCTCTCTGCTTTCCTGCAGACTCCATCCTCAAAAGCACCTGTTTTCGCTTTCGGCAGCCTCCGGAGCAAAAAAGACAAACGTCCAGGTTTTGCTGCCACAGCAAAGGTGCCAGCCAAGAAAAGTAATGCTGGTTCTCACTACCTCCTGGAACCCTTTCAAATGCCCCAGACAATTTGGCCCTCTCTGCTTTCCTGCGGACTCCATCCTCAAAAGCACCTGTTTTCGCTTTCGGCATCCTCAGGAGCAAAAAAGACAAACGTCCAGCTTTTGCTGCCACAGCAAAGGTGCCAGCGAGGAAAAGTAATGCTGGTTCTCACTGCCTCCTGGAACCCTTTCAAATGCCACAGACAATTTGGCCCTCTCTGCTTTCCTGCGGACTCCATCCTCAAAAGCACCTGTTTTCGCTTTCGGCAACCTCCGGAGCAAAAAAGCCAAACGTCCAGGTTTTGCTGCAACAGCAAAGGTGCCAGCGGGGAAAAGTAATGCTGGTTCTCACTGCCTCCTGGAACCCTTTCAAATGCCCCAGACTATTTGTCCCTCTCTGCTTTCCTGCGGACTCCATCCTCAAAAGCACCTGTTTTCGCTTTCGGCATCCTCAGGAGCAAAAAAGACAAACGTCCAGCTTTTGCTGCCACAGCAAAGGTGCCAGCGGGCGAAAGTAATTCTGGTTCTCACTGCCTCCTGGAACCCTTTCAAATGCCCCAGACAATTTGGCCCTCTCTGCTTTCCTGCAGACTCCATCCTCAAAAGCACCTTTTTTCGCTTTCGGCATCCTCCAGAACAAAAAAGACAAACGTCCAGCTTTTGCTGCCACAGCAAAGGTGCCAGCGGCGAAAAGTAGTGCTGGTTCTCACTGCCTCGTGGAACCCCTCCAAATGCCCCAGACCATTTGGCCCTCTCTGCTTTCCTGCGGACTCTATCCTCAAAAGCGCCTTTTTTCACTTTTGCCGCCCTCCGGTGGTAAAAAGACAAACGTCCAGCTTTTGCTGCCACAGCAAAGGTGCCAGCGGGGAAAAGTAATGCTGGTTCTCACTACCTCCTAGAACTCTTTCAAATGCCACAGACAATTTGGTCCTCTCTGCTTTCCTGCGGACTCCATCCTCAAAAGCACCTGTTTTCGCTTTCGGCAACCTCAGGAGCAAAAAAGACAAACGTCCAGGTTTGCTGCCTAAGCAAAGATGCCAGCGGGGAAAAGTAATGCTGGTTCTCACTGCGTCCTGGAACCTCTTCAAATGCCACAGACAATTTGGCCCTCTCTGCTTTCCTGCGGAATCCATCCTCAAAAGCACCTGTTTTCGCTTTCGGCAACCTCCGTAGCAAAAAAGCCAAACGTCCAGGTTTTGCTGCAACAGCAAATGTGCCAGCCGGGAAAAGTAATGCTGGTTCTCACTGCCTCCTGGAACCCTTTCAAATGCCCCAGACTATTTGGCCCTCTCTGCTTTCCTGCAGACTCCATCCTCAAAAGCACCTGTTTTCGCTTTCGGCATCCTCAGGAGCAAAAAAGACAAACGTCCAGCTTTTGATGCCACAGCAAAGGTGCCAGCGGGCAAAAGTAATTCTGGTTCTCACTGCCTCCTGGAACCCTTTCAAATGCCACAGACAATTTGGCCCTCTCTTCTTTCCTGTGGACTCCATCCTCAAAAGCACCTTTTTTCGCTTTCGGCATCCTCCAGAGCAAAAAAGACAAACGTCCAGCTTTTGCTGCCACAGCAAAGCTGCCAGCGGCGAAAAGTAGTGCTGGTTCTCACTGCCTCGTGGAACTCCTCCAAATGCCCCAGACCATTTGGCCCTCTCTGCTTTCCTGCGGAATCTATCCTCAAAAGCGACTTTTTTCACTTTCGCCGCCCTCCGGTGGTAAAAAGACAAACGTCCAGCTTTTGCTGCCACAGCAAAGGTGCCAGCGGGGAAAAGTGATGCTGGTCCTCATTGCCTCCTGGAACCTCTTCAAATGCCACAGACAATTTGGCACTCTCTGGTTTCCTGCGGACTCCATCCTCAAAAGCACCTGTTTTCGCTTTCGGCAGTGTCCGGAGCAAAAAAGACAAACGTCCAGGTTTTGCTGCCACAGCAAAGGTGCCAACCAAGAAAAGTAATGCTGGTTCTCACTACCTCCTGGAACCCTTTCAAATGCCCCAGACAATTTGGCCCTCTCTGCTTTCCTGCGGACTCCATCCTCAAAAGCACCTGTTTTCGCTTTCGGCAACCTCCGGAGCAAAAAAGACAAACGTCCAGGTTTTGCTGCCACAGCAAAGGTGCCAGCGGGGAAAAGTAATGCTGGTTCTCACTGCCTCCTAGAACTCTTACAAATGCCACAGACAATTTTGTCCTCTCTGCTTTCCTGCGGACTCCATCCTTAAAAGCACCTGTTTTCGCTTTCGGCAGCCTCCGGAGCAAAAAAGACAAACGTCCAGGTTTTGCTGCCACAGCAAAGATGCCAGCGGGGAAAAGTAATGCTGGTTCTCAGTGCGTCCTGGAACCTCTTCAAATGCCACAGACAATTTGGCCCTCTCTGCTTTCCTGCGGACTCCATCCTCAAAAGCACCTTTTTTCGCTTTCGGCATCCTCCAGAACAAAAAAGACAAACGTCTAGCTTTTGCTGCCACAGCAAAGGTGCCAGCGGCGAAAAGTAGTGCTGGTTCTCACTGCCTCGTGGAACCCCTCCAAATGCCCCAGACTATTTGGCCCTCTCTGCTTTCCTGCGGACTCCATCCTCAAAAGCACCTGTTTTCGCTTTCGGCAACCTCCGGAGCAAAAAAGACAAACGTCCAGCTTTTGCTGCCACAGCAAAGGTGCCAGCGGGGAAAAGTAATGCTGGTTCTCACTGCCTCCTGGAACCCTTTCAAATGCCACAGACAATTTGGCCCTCTCTACTTTCCTGCGGACTCCATCCTCAAAAGCACCTTTTTTCGCTTTCGGCATCCTCCAGAGCAAAAAAGACAAACGTCCAGCTTTTGCTGCCACAGCAAAGGTGCCAGCGGGCAAAAGTAATGCTGGTTCTCACTGCCTCCTGGAACTCTTTCAAATGCCCCAGACCATTTGGCCCTCTCTGCTTTCCTGCGGACTCCATCGTCAAAAGCACCTGTTTTCGCTTTCGGCATCCTCAGGAGCAAAAAAAGACAAACGTCCAGCTTTTGCTGCCACAGCAAAGGTGCCAGCGGGGAAAAGTAATGCTGGTTCTCACTACCTCCTGGAACTCTTTCAAATGCCCAGGACAATTTGGCCCTCTCTGCTTTCCTGCGGACTCCATCCTCAAAAGCACCTGTTTTCGCTTTCGGCAACCTCAGGAGCAAAAAAGACAAACGTCCAGGTTTTGCTGCCTCAGCAAAGATGCCAGCGGGGAAAAGTAATGCTGGTTCTCACTGCGTCCTGGAACCTCTTCAAATGCCACAGACAATTTGGCCCTCTCTGCTTTCCTGCGGACTCCATCCTCAAAAGCACCTGTTTTCGCTTTCGGCAACCTCCGTAGCAAAAAAGCCAAACGTCCAGGTTTTGCTGCAACAGCAAATGTGCCAGCCGGGAAAAGTAATGCTGGTTCTCACTGCCTCCTGGAACCCTTTCAAATGCCCCAGTCTATTTGGCCCTCTCTGCTTTCCTGCGGACTCCATCCTCAAAAGCACCTGTTTTCGCTTTCGGCATCCTCAGGAGCAAAAAAGACAAACGTCCAGCTTTTGCTGCCACAGCAAACGTGCCAGCGGGCAAAAGTAATTCTGGTTCTCACTGCCTCCTGGAACCCTTTCAAATGCCACAGACAATTTGGCCCTCTCTTCTTTCCTGTGGACTCCATCCTCAAAAGCACCTTTTTTCGCTTTCGGCATCCTCCAGAGCAAAAAAGACAAACGTCCAGCTTTTGCTGCCACAGCAAAGCTGCCAGCGGTGAAAAGTAGTGCTGGTTCTCACTGCCTCGTGGAACCCCTCCAAATGCCCCAGACCATTTGGCCCTCTCTGCTTTCCTGCGGAATCTATCCTCAAAAGTGCCTTTTTTCACTTTCGCCGCCCTCCGGTGGTAAAAAGACAAGCTTTTGCTGCCACAGCAAAGGTGCCAGCGGGGAAAAGTGATGCTGGTCCTCATTGCCTCCTGGAACCTCTTCAAATGCCACAGACAATTTGGCACTCTCTGCTTTCCTGCGGAATCCATCCTCAAAAGCACCTGTTTTCGCTTTCGGCAGCGTCCGGAGCAAAAAAGACAAACGTCCAGGTTTTGCTGCCACAGCAAAGGTGCCAGCCAAGAAAAGTAATGCTGGTTCTCACTACCTCCTGGAACCCTTTCAAATGCCCCAGACAATTTGGCCCTCTCTGCTTTCCTGCGGACTCCATCCTCAAAAGCACCTGTTTTCGCTTTCGGCATCCTCAGGAGCAAAAAAGACAAACGTCCAGCTTTTGCTGCCACAGCAGAGGTGCCAGCGAGGAAAAGTAATGCTGGTTCTCACTGCCTCCTGGAACCCTTTTAAATGCCCCAGACAATTTGGCCCTCTCTGCTTTCCTGTGGACTCCATCCTCAAAAGCACCTGTTTTCGGTTTCGGCAACCTCCGGAGCAAAAAAGACAAACGTCCAGGTTTTCCTGCCACAGCAAAGGTGCCAGCGGGGAAAAGTAATGCTGGTTCTCACTACCTCCTGGAACTCTTTCAAATGCCACAGACAATTTTGTCCTCTCTGCTTTCCTGCGGACTCCATCCTTAAAAGCACCTGTTTTCGCTTTCGGCAGCCTCCGGAGCAAAAAAGACAAACGTCCAGGTTTTGCTGCCACAGCAAAGATGCCAGCGGGGAAAAGTAATGCTGGTTCTCAGTGCGTCCTGGAACCTCTTCAAATGCCACAGACAATTTGGCCCTCTCTGCTTTCCTGCGGACTCCATCCTCAAAAGCACCTGTTTTCGCTTTCGGCAACCTCCGGAGCAAAAAAGACAAACGTCCAGGTTTTGCTGCCACAGCAAAGGTGCCAGCGGGGAAAAGTAATGCTGGTTCTCACTGCCTCCTTGAACCCTTTCAAATGCCCCAGACTATTTGGCCCTCTCTGCTTTCCTGCGGACTCCATCCTCAAAAGCACCTGTTTTCGCTTTCGACAGCCTCAGGAGCAAAAAAGACAAACGTCCAGCTTTTGCTGCCACAGCAAAGGTGCCAGCGGGCAAAAGTAATTCTGGTTCTCACTGCCTCCTGGAACCCTTTCAAATGCCACAGACAATTTGGCCCTCTCTGCTTTCCTGCGGACTCCATCCTCAAAAGCACCTGTTTTCGCTTTCGGCATCCTCCAGAACAAAAAAGACAAACGTCCAGCTTTTGCTGCCACAGCAAAGGTGCCAGCGGCGAAAAGTAGTGCTGGTTCTCACTGCCTCGTGGAACCCCTCCAAATGCCCCAGACCATTTGGCCCTCTCTGCTTTCCTGCGGACTCTATCCTCAAAAGCGCCTTTTTTCACTTTTGCCGCCCTCCGGTGGTAAAAAGACAAACGTCCAGCTTTTGCTGCCACAGCAAAGGTGCCAGCGGGGAAAAGTGATGCTGGTCCTCATTGCCTCCTGGAACCTCTTCAAATGCCACAGACAATTTGGCACTCTCTGCTTTCCTGCGGACTCCATCCTCAAAAGCACCTGTTTTCGCTTTCGGCAACCTCCGGAGCAAAAAAGACAAACGTCCAGCTTTTGCTGCCACAGCAGAGGTGCCAGCGGGGAAAAGTAATGCTGGTTCTCACTGCCTCCTGGAACTCTTTCAAATGCCCCAGACAATTTGGCCCTCTCTGCTTTCCTGCGGACTCCATCGTCAAAAGCACCTGTTTTCACTTTCGGCATCCTCAGGAGCAAAAAAAGACAAACGTCCAGCTTTTGCTGCCACAGCAAAGGTGCCAGCGGGGAAAAGTAATGCTGGTTCTCACTACCTCCTGGAACTCGTTCAAATGCCCCAGACAATTTGGCCCTCTCTGCTTTCCTGCGGACTCCATCCTCAAAAGCACCTGTTTTCGCTTTCGGCAACCTCAGGAGCAAAAAAGACAAACGTCCAGCTTTTGCTGCCACAGCAGAGGTGCCAGCGGGGAAAAGTAATGCTGGTTCTCACTGCCTCCTGGAACCCTTTCAAATGCCCCAGACAATTTGGCCCTCTCTGCTTTCCTGCGGACTCCATCCTCAAAAGCACCTGTTTTCGCTTTCGGCAGCCTCCAGAGCAAAAAAGACAAACGTCCAGCTTTTGCTGCCACAGCAAAGGTGCAAGCGGGGAAAAGTAATGCTGGTTCTCACTACCTCCTGGAACTCTTTCAAATGCCCCAGACAACTTGGCCCTCTCTGCTTTCCTGCGGACTCCATCCTCAAAAGCACCTGTTTTCGCTTTCGGCATCCTCAGGAGCAAAAAAGAAATATGTCCAGCTTTTGCTGCCACAGCAGAGGTGCCAGCGGGGAAAAGTAATGCTGGTTCTCACTGCCTCCTGGAACCCTTTCAAATGCCCCAGACAATTTGGCCCTCTCTGCTTTCCTGCGGACTCCATCCTCAAAAGCACCTGTTTTCGCTTTTGGCAACCTCAGGAGCAAAAAAGACAAACGTCCAGCTTTTGCTGCCACAGCAAAGGTGCCAGCGGGGAAAAGTAATGCTGGTTCTCACTGCCTCCTGGAACCCTTTCAAATGCCCCAGACAATTTGGCCCTCTCTGCTTTCCTGCGGACTCCATCCTCAAAAGCACCTGTTTTCGCTTTCGGCATCCTCCAGAGCAAAAAAGACAAACGTCCAGCTTTTGCTGCCACAGCAAAGGTGCCAGCGGGGAAAAGTAATGCTGGTTCTCACTGCCTCGTGGAACCCCTCCAAATGCCCCAGACCATTTGGCCCTCTCTGCTTTCCTGCGGACTCTATCCTCAAAAGCGCCTTTTTTCACTTTCGCCGCCCTCAGGTGGTAAAAAGACAAACGTCCAGCTTTTGCTGCCACAGCAAAGGTGCCAGCTGGGAAAAGTAATGCTGGTCCTCATTGCCTCCTGGAACCTCTTCAAATGCCACAGACAATTTGGCCCTCTCTGCTTTCCTGCGGACTCCATCCTCAAAAGCACCTGTTTTCGCTTTCGGCAACCTCCGGAGCAAAAAAGACAAACGTCCAGCTTTTGCTGCCACAGCAAAGGTGCCAGCGGGGAAAAGTAATGCTGGTTCTCACTGCCTCCTGGAACCTCTTCAAATGCCCCAGACTATTTGTCCCTCTCTGCTTTCCTGCGGACTCCATCCTCAAAAGCACCTGTTTTCGCTTTCGGCATCCTCAGGAGCAAAAAAGACAAACGTCCAGCTTTTGCTGCCACAGCAAAGGTGCCAGCGGGCAAAAGTAATTCTGGTTCTCACTGCCTCCTGGAACCCTTTCAAATGCCCCAGACAATTTGGCCCTCTCTGCTTTCCTGCGGACTCCATCCTCAAAAGCACCTTTTTTCGCTTTCGGCATCCTCCAGAACAAAAAAGACAAACGTCCAGCTTTTGCTGCCACAGCAAAGGTGCCAGCGGCGAAAAGTAGTGCTGGTTCTCACTGCCTCGTGGAACCCCTCCAAATGCCCCAGACCATTTGGCCCTCTCTGCTTTCCTGCGGACTCTATCCTCAAAAGCGCCTTTTTTCACTTTTGCCGCCCTCCGGTGGTAAAAAGACAAACGTCCAGCTTTTGCTGCCACAGCAAAGGTGCCAGCGGGGAAAAGTAATGCTGGTTCTCACTACCTCCTAGAACTCTTTCAAATGCCACAGACAATTTGGTCCTCTCTGCTTTCCTGCGGACTCCATCCTCAAAAGCACCTGTTTTCGCTTTCGGCAACCTCAGGAGCAAAAAAGACAAACGTCCAGGTTTTGCTGCCTAAGCAAAGATGCCAGCGGGGAAAAGTAATGCTGGTTCTCACTGCGTCCTGGAACCTCTTCAAATGCCACAGACAATTTGGCCCTCTCTGCTTTCCTGCGGACTCCATCGTCAAAAGCACCTGTTTTCACTTTCGGCATCCTCAGGAGCAAAAAAAGACAAACGTCCAGCTTTTGCTGCCACAGCAAAGGTGCCAGCGGGGAAAAGTAATGCTGGTTCTCACTACCTCCTGGAACTCGTTCAAATGCCCCAGACAATTTGGCCCTCTCTGCTTTCCTGCGGACTCCATCCTCAAAAGCACCTGTTTTCGCTTTCGGCAACCTCAGGAGCAAAAAAGACAAACGTCCAGCTTTTGCTGCCACAGCAGAGGTGCCAGCGAGGAAAAGTAATGCTGGTTCTCACTGCCTCCTGGAACCCTTTCAAATGCCCCAGACAATTTGGCCCTCTCTGCTTTCCTGCGGACTCCATCCTCAAAAGCACCTGTTTTCGCTTTCGGCAGCCTCCAGAGCAAAAAAGACAAACGTCCAGCTTTTGCTGCCACAGCAAAGGTGCAAGCGGGGAAAAGTAATGCTGGTTCTCACTACCTCCTGGAACTCTTTCAAATGCCCCAGACAACTTGGCCCTCTCTGCTTTCCTGCGGACTCCATCCTCAAAAGCACCTGTTTTCGCTTTCGGCATCCTCAGGAGCAAAAAAGAAATATGTCCAGCTTTTGCTGCCACAGCAGAGGTGCCAGCGGGGAAAAGTAATGCTGGTTCTCACTGCCTCCTGGAACCCTTTCAAATGCCCCAGACAATTTGGCCCTCTCTGCTTTCCTGCGGACTCCATCCTCAAAAGCACCTGTTTTCGCTTTTGGCAACCTCAGGAGCAAAAAAGACAAACGTCCAGCTTTTGCTGCCACAGCAAAGGTGCCAGCGGGGAAAAGTAATGCTGGTTCTCACTGCCTCCTGGAACCCTTTCAAATGCCCCAGACAATTTGGCCCTCTCTGCTTTCCTGCGGACTCCATCCTCAAAAGCACCTGTTTTCGCTTTCGGCATCCTCCAGAGCAAAAAAGACAAACGTCCAGCTTTTGCTGCCACAGCAAAGGTGCCAGCGGGGAAAAGTAATGCTGGTTCTCACTGCCTCGTGGAACCCCTCCAAATGCCCCAGACCATTTGGCCCTCTCTGCTTTCCTGCGGACTCTATCCTCAAAAGCGCCTTTTTTCACTTTCGCCGCCCTCCGGTGGTAAAAAGACAAACGTCCAGCTTTTGCTGCCACAGCAAAGGTGCCAGCTGGGAAAAGTAATGCTGGTCCTCATTGCCTCCTGGAACCTCTTCAAATGCCACAGACAATTTGGCCCTCTCTGCTTTCCTGCGGACTCCATCCTCAAAAGCACCTGTTTTCGCTTTCGGCAACCTCCGGAGCAAAAAAGACAAACGTCCAGCTTTTGCTGCCACAGCAAAGGTGCCAGCGGGGAAAAGTAATGCTGGTTCTCACTGCCTCCTGGAACCCTTTCAAATGCCCCAGACTATTTGTCCCTCTCTGCTTTCCTGCGGACTCCATCCTCAAAAGCACCTGTTTTCGCTTTCGGCATCCTCAGGAGCAAAAAAGACAAACGTCCAGCTTTTGCTGCCACAGCAAAGGTGCCAGCGGGCAAAAGTAATTCTGGTTCTCACTGCCTCCTGGAACCCTTTCAAATGCCCCAGACAATTTGGCCCTCTCTGCTTTCCTGCGGACTCCATCCTCAAAAGCACCTTTTTTCGCTTTCGGCATCCTCCAGAACAAAAAAGACAAACGTCCAGCTTTTGCTGCCACAGCAAAGGTGCCAGCGGCGAAAAGTAGTGCTGGTTCTCACTGCCTCGTGGAACCCCTCCAAATGCCCCAGACCATTTGGCCCTCTCTGCTTTCCTGCGGACTCTATCCTCAAAAGCGCCTTTTTTCACTTTTGCCGCCCTCCGGTGGTAAAAAGACAAACGTCCAGCTTTTGCTGCCACAGCAAAGGTGCCAGCGGGGAAAAGTAATGCTGGTTCTCACTACCTCCTAGAACTCTTTCAAATGCCACAGACAATTTGGTCCTCTCTGCTTTCCTGCGGACTCCATCCTCAAAAGCACCTGTTTTCGCTTTCGGCAACCTCAGGAGCAAAAAAGACAAACGTCCAGGTTTTGCTGCCTAAGCAAAGATGCCAGCGGGGAAAAGTAATGCTGGTTCTCACTGCGTCCTGGAACCTCTTCAAATGCCCCAGACAATTTGTCCCTCTCTGCTTTCCTGCGGACTCCATCCTCAAAAGCACCTGTTTTCGCTTTCGGCAACCTCCGTAGCAAAAAAGCCAAACGTCCAGGTTTTGCTGCAACAGCAAATGTGCCAGCCGGGAAAAGTAATGCTGGTTCTCACTGCCTCCTGGAACCCTTTCAAATGCCCCAGACTATTTGTCCCTCTCTGCTTTCCTGCGGACTCCATCCTCAAAAGCACCTGTTTTCGGTTTCGGCAACCTCCAGAGCAAAAAAGACAAACGTCCAGGTTTTGCTGCCACAGCAAAGGTGCCAGCGGGGAAAAGTAATGCTGGTTCTCACTGCCTCCTGGAATCCTTTCAAATGCCCCAGACAATTTGTCCCTCTCTGCTTTCCTGCGGACTCCATCCTCAAAAGCACCTGTTTTCGCTTTCGGCATCCTCAGGAGCAAAAAAGACAAACGTCCAGCTTTTGCTGCCACAGCAAAGGTGCCACCGGGGAAAAGTAATGCTGGTTCTCACTGCCTCCTGGAACCCTTTCAAATGCCCCAGACAATTTGGCCCTCTCTGCTTTCCTGCGGACTCCATCCTCAAAAGCACCTGTTTTCGCTTTTGGCAACCTCAGGAGCAAAAAAGACAAACGTCCAGCTTTTGCTGCCACAGCAAAGGTGCCAGCGGGGAAAAGTAATGCTGGTTCTCACTGCCTCCTGGAACCCTTTCAAATGCCCCAGACAATTTGGCCCTCTCTGCTTTCCTGCGGACTCCATCCTCAAAAGCACCTGTTTTCGCTTTCGGCATCCTCCAGAGCAAAAAAGACAAACGTCCAGCTTTTGCTGCCACAGCAAAGGTGCCAGCGGGGAAAAGTAATGCTGGTTCTCACTGCCTCGTGGAACCCCTCCAAATGCCCCAGACCATTTGGCCCTCTCTGCTTTCCTGCGGACTCTATCCTCAAAAGCGCCTTTTTTCACTTTCGCCGCCCTCCGGTGGTAAAAAGACAAACGTCCAGCTTTTGCTGCCACAGCAAAGGTGCCAGCTGGGAAAAGTAATGCTGGTCCTCATTGCCTCCTGGAACCTCTTCAAATGCCACAGACAATTTGGCCCTCTCTGCTTTCCTGCGGACTCCATCCTCAAAAGCACCTGTTTTCGCTTTCGGCAACCTCCGGAGCAAAAAAGCCAAACGTCCAGGTTTTGCTGCAACAGCAAAGGTGCCAGCGGGGAAAAGTAATGCTGGTTCTCACTGCCTCCTGGAACCCTTTCAAATGCCCCAGACTATTTGTCCCTCTCTGCTTTCCTGCGGACTCCATCCTCAAAAGCACCTGTTTTCGCTTTCGGCATCCTCAGGAGCAAAAAAGACAAACGTCCAGCTTTTGCTGCCACAGCAAAGGTGCCAGCGGGCAAAAGTAATTCTGGTTCTCACTGCCTCCTGGAACCCTTTCAAATGCCCCAGACAATTTGGCCCTCTCTGCTTTCCTGTGGACTCCATCCTCAAAAGCACCTTTTTTCGCTTTCGGCATCCTCCAGAACAAAAAAGACAAACGTCCAGCTTTTGCTGCCACAGCAAAGGTGCCAGCGGCGAAAAGTAGTGCTGGTTCTCACTGCCTCGTGGAACCCCTCCAAATGCCCCAGACCATTTGGCCCTCTCTGCTTTCCTGCGGACTCTATCCTCAAAAGCGCCTTTTTTCACTTTTGCCGCCCTCCGGTGGTAAAAAGACAAACGTCCACCTTTTGCTGCCACAGCAAAGGTGCCAGCGGGGAAAAGTAATGCTGGTTCTCACTACCTCCTAGAACCCTTTCAAATGCCACAGACAATTTGGTCCTCTCTGCTTTCCTGCGGACTCCATCCTCAAAAGCACCTGTTTTCGCTTTCGGCAACCTCAGGAGCAAAAAAGACAAACGTCCAGGTTTTGCTGCCTAAGCAAAGATGCCAGCGGGGAAAAGTAATGCTGGTTCTCACTGCGTCCTGGAACCTCTTCAAATGCCACAGACAATTTGGCCCTCTCTGCTTTCCTGCGGACTCCATCCTCAAAAGCACCTGTTTTCGCTTTCGGCAACCTCCGTAGCAAAAAAGCCAAACGTCCAGGTTTTGCTGCAACAGCAAATGTGCCAGCCGGGAAAAGTAATGCTGCTTCTCACTGCCTCCTGGAACCCTTTCAAATGCCCCAGACTATTTGGCCCTCTCTGCTTTCCTGCGGACTCCATCCTCAAAAGCACCTGTTTTCGCTTTCGGCATCCTCAGGAGCAAAAAAGACAAACGTCCAGCTTTTGATGCCACAGCAAAGGTGCCAGCGGGGAAAAGTAATTCTGGTTCTCACTGCCTCCTGGAACCCTTTCAAATGCCACAGACAATTTGGCCCTCTCTTCTTTCCTGTGGACTCCATCCTCAAAAGCACCTTTTTTCGCTTTCGGCATCCTCCAGAGCAAAAAAGACAAACGTCCAGCTTTTGCTGCCACAGCAAAGCTGCCAGCGGCGAAAAGTAGTGCTGGTTCTCACTGCCTCGTGGAACCCCTCCAAATGCCCCAGACCATTTGGCCCTCTCTGCTTTCCTGCGGAATCTATCCTCAAAAGCGCCTTTTTTCACTTTCGCCGCCCTCCGGTGGTAAAAAGACAAACGTCCAGCTTTTGCTGCCACAGCAAAGGTGCCAGCGGGGAAAAGTGATGCTGGTCCTCATTGCCTCCTGGAACCTCTTCAAATGCCACAGACAATTTGGCACTCTCTGCTTTCCTGCGGACTCCATCCTCAAAAGCACCTGTTTTCGCTTTCGGCAGCGTCCGGAGCAAAAAAGACAAACGTCCAGGTTTTGCTGCCACAGCAAAGGTTCCAGCCAAGAAAAGTAATGCTGGTTCTCACTACCTCCTGGAACCCTTTCAAATGCCCCAGACAATTTGGCCCTCTCTGCTTTCCTGCGGACTCCATCCTCAAAAGCACCTGTTTTCGCTTTCGGCAACCTCCGGAGCAAAAAAGACAAACGTCCAGGTTTTGCTGCCACAGCAAAGGTGCCAGCGGGGAAAAGTAATGCTGGTTCTCACTACCTCCTAGAACTCTTACAAATGCCACAGACAATTTTGTCCTCTCTGCTTTCCTGCGGACTCCATCCTTAAAAGCACCTGTTTTCGCTTTCGGCAGCCTCCGGAGCAAAAAAGACAAACGTCCAGGTTTTGCTGCCACAGCAAAGATGCCAGCGGGGAAAAGTAATGCTGGTTCTCAGTGCGTCCTGGAACCTCTTCAAATGCCACAGACAATTTGGCCCTCTCTGCTTTCCTGCGGACTCCATCCTCAAAAGCACCTTTTTTCGCTTTCGGCATCCTCCAGAACAAAAAAGACAAACGTCTAGCTTTTGCTGCCACAGCAAAGGTGCCAGCGGCGAAAAGTAGTGCTGGTTCTCACTGCCTCGTGGAACCCCTCCAAATGCCCCAGACTATTTGGCCCTCTCTGCTTTCCTGCGGACTCCATCCTCAAAAGCACCTGTTTTCGCTTTCGGCAACCTCCGGAGCAAAAAAGACAAACGTCCAGCTTTTGCTGCCACAGCAAAGGTGCCAGCGGGGAAAAGTAATGCTGGTTCTCACTGCCTCCTGGAACCCTTTCAAATGCCACAGACAATTTGGCCCTCTCTACTTTCCTGCGGACTCCATCCTCAAAAGCACCTTTTTTCGCTTTCGGCATCCTCCAGAGCAAAAAAGACAAACGTCCAGCTTTTGCTGCCACAGCAAAGGTGCCAGCGGGCAAAAGTAATGCTGGTTCTCACTGCCTCCTGGAACTCTTTCAAATGCCCCAGACCATTTGGCCCTCTCTGCTTTCCTGCGGACTCCATCCTCAAAAGCACCTGTTTTCGCTTTCGGCATCCTCAGGAGCAAAAAAAGACAAACGTCCAGCTTTTGCTGCCACAGCAAAGGTGCCAGCCGGGAAAAGTAATGCTGGTTCTCACTACCTCCTGGAACTCTTTCAAATGCCCCAGACAATTTGGCCCTCTCTGCTTTCCTGCGGACTCCATCCTCAAAAGCACCTGTTTTCGCTTTCGGCAACCTCAGGAGCAAAAAAGACAAACGTCCAGGTTTTGCTGCCTCAGCAAAGATGCCAGCGGGGAAAAGTAATGCTGGTTCTCACTGCCTCCTGGAACCCTTTCAAATGCCACAGACAATTTGGCCCTCTCTGCTTTCCTGCGGACTCCATCCTCAAAAGCACCTGTTTTCGCTTTCGGCAACCTCCGTAGCAAAAAAGCCAAACGTCCAGGTTTTGCTGCAACAGCAAATGTGCCAGCCGGGAAAAGTAATGCTGGTTCTCACTGCCTCCTGGAACCCTTTCAAATGCCCCAGACTATTTGGCCCTCTCTGCTTTCCTGCGGACTCCATCCTCAAAAGCACCTGTTTTCGCTTTCGGCATCCTCAGGAGCAAAAAAGACAAACGTCCAGCTTTTGCTGCCACAGCAAACGTGCCAGCGGGCAAAAGTAATTCTGGTTCTCACTGCCTCCTGGAACCCTTTCAAATGCCACAGACAATTTGGCCCTCTCTTCTTTCCTGTGGACTCCATCCTCAAAAGCACCTTTTTTCGCTTTCGGCATCCTCCAGAGCAAAAAAGACAAACGTCCAGCTTTTGCTGCCACAGCAAAGCTGCCAGCGGCGAAAAGTAGTGCTGGTTCTCACTGCCTCGTGGAACCCCTCCAAATGCCCCAGACCATTTGGCCCTCTCTGCTTTCCTGCGGAATCTATCCTCAAAAGCGCCTTTTTTCACTTTCGCCGCCCTCCGGTGGTAAAAAGACAAACGTCCAGCTTTTGCTGCCACAGCAAAGGTGCCAGCGGGGAAAAGTGATGCTGGTCCTCATTGCCTCCTGGAACCTCTTCAAATGCCCCAGACAATTTGGCACTCTCTGCTTTCCTGCGGACTCCATCCTCAAAAGCACCTGTTTTCGCTTTCGGCAGCGTCCGGAGCAAAAAAGACAAACGTCCAGGTTTTGCTGCCACAGCAAAGGTGCCAGCCAAGAAAAGTAATGCTGGTTCTCACTACCTCCTGGAACCCTTTCAAATGCCCCAGACAATTTGGCCCTCTCTGCTTTCCTGCGGACTCCATCCTCAAAAGCACCTGTTTTCGCTTTCGGCATCCTCAGGAGCAAAAAAGACAAACGTCCAGCTTTTGCTGCCACAGCAGAGGTGCCAGCGAGGAAAAGTAATGCTGGTTCTCACTGCCTCCTGGAACCCTTTCAAATGCCCCAGACAATTTGGCCCTCTCTGCTTTCCTGTGGACTCCATCCTCAAAAGCACCTGTTTTCGGTTTCGGCAACCTCCGGAGCAAAAAAGACAAACGTCCAGGTTTTGCTGCCACAGCAAAGGTGCCAGCGGGGAAAAGTAATGCTGGTTCTCACTACCTCCTAGAACTCTTTCAAATGCCACAGACAATTTTGTCCTCTCTGCTTTCCTGCGGACTCCATCCTTAAAAGCACCTGTTTTCGCTTTCGGCAGCCTCCGGAGCAAAAAAGACAAACGTCCAGGTTTTGCTGCCACAGCAAAGATGCCAGCGGGGAAAAGTAATGCTGGTTCTCAGTGCGTCCTGGAACCTCTTCAAATGCCACAGACAATTTGGCCCTCTCTGCTTTCCTGCGGACTCCATCCTCAAAAGCACCTGTTTTCGCTTTCGGCAACCTCCGGAGCAAAAAAGACAAACGTCCAGCTTTTGCTGCCACAGCAAAGGTGCCAGCGGGGAAAAGTAATGCTGGTTCTCACTGCCTCCTGGAACCCTTTCAAATGCCATAGACTATTTGGCCCTCTCTGCTTTCCTGCGGACTCCATCCTCAAAAGCACCTGTTTTCGCTTTCGGCAGCCTCAGGAGCAAAAAAGACAAACGTCCAGCTTTTGCTGCCACAGCAAAGGTGCCAGCGGGGAAAAGTAATGCTGGTTCTCACTACCTCCTGGAACTCTTTCAAATGCCCAGGACAATTTGGCCTTCTCTGCTTTCCTGCGGACTCCATCCTCAAAAGCACCTGTTTTCGCTTTCGGCAGCCTCCGGAGCAAAAAAGACAAACGTCCAGCTTTTGCTGCCACAGCAGAGGTGCCAGCGGGGAAAAGTAATGCTGGTTCTCACTGCCTCCTGGAACCCTTTCAAATGCCCCAGACAATTTGGCCCTCTCTGCTTTCCTGCGGACTCCATCCTCAAAAGCACCTGTTTTCGCTTTCGGCAGCCTCCAGAGCAAAAAAGACAAACGTCCAGCTTTTGCTGCCACAGCAAAGGTGCCAGCGGGGAAAAGTGATGCTGGTCCTCATTGCCTCCTGGAACCTCTTCAAATGCCACAGACAATTTGGCACTCTCTGCTTTCCTGCGGACTCCATCCTCAAAAGCACCTGTTTTCGCTTTCGGCAGCGTCCGGAGCAAAAAAGACAAACGTCCAGGTTTTGCTGCCACAGCAAAGGTTCCAGCCAAGAAAAGTAATGCTGGTTCTCACTACCTCCTGGAACCCTTTCAAATGCCCCAGACAATTTGGCCCTCTCTGCTTTCCTGCGGACTCCATCCTCAAAAGCACCTGTTTTCGCTTTCGGCAACCTCCGGAGCAAAAAAGACAAACGTCCAGGTTTTGCTGCCACAGCAAAGGTGCCAGCGGGGAAAAGTAATGCTGGTTCTCACTACCTCCTAGAACTCTTACAAATGCCACAGACAATTTTGTCCTCTCTGCTTTCCTGCGGACTCCATCCTCAAAAGCACCTGTTTTCGCTTTCGGCAGCCTCCGGAGCAAAAAAGACAAACGTCCAGGTTTTGCTGCCACAGCAAAGATGCCAGCGGGGAAAAGTAATGCTGGTTCTCAGTGCGTCCTGGAACCTCTTCAAATGCCACAGACAATTTGGCCCTCTCTGCTTTCCTGCGGACTCCATCCTCAAAAGCACCTTTTTTCGCTTTCGGCATCCTCCAGAACAAAAAAGACAAACGTCTAGCTTTTGCTGCCACAGCAAAGGTGCCAGCGGCGAAAAGTAGTGCTGGTTCTCACTGCCTCGTGGAACCCCTCCAAATGCCCCAGACTATTTGGCCCTCTCTGCTTTCCTGCGGACTCCATCCTCAAAAGCACCTGTTTTCGCTTTCGGCAACCTCCGGAGCAAAAAAGACAAACGTCCAGCTTTTGCTGCCACAGCAAAGGTGCCAGCGGGGAAAAGTAATGCTGGTTCTCACTGCCTCCTGGAACCCTTTCAAATGCCACAGACAATTTGGCCCTCTCTACTTTCCTGCGGACTCCATCCTCAAAAGCACCTTTTTTCGCTTTCGGCATCCTCCAGAGCAAAAAAGACAAACGTCCAGCTTTTGCTGCCACAGCAAAGGTGCCAGCGGGCAAAAGTAATGCTGGTTCTCACTGCCTCCTGGAACTCTTTCAAATGCCCCAGACCATTTGGCCCTCTCTGCTTTCCTGCGGACTCCATCCTCAAAAGCACCTGTTTTCGCTTTCGGCATCCTCAGGAGCAAAAAAAGACAAACGTCCAGCTTTTGCTGCCACAGCAAAGGTGCCAGCCGGGAAAAGTAATGCTGGTTCTCACTACCTCCTGGAACTCTTTCAAATGCCCCAGACAATTTGGCCCTCTCTGCTTTCCTGCGGACTCCATCCTCAAAAGCACCTGTTTTCGCTTTCGGCAACCTCAGGAGCAAAAAAGACAAACGTCCAGGTTTTGCTGCCTCAGCAAAGATGCCAGCGGGGAAAAGTAATGCTGGTTCTCACTGCGTCCTGGAACCTCTTCAAATGCCACAGACAATTTGGCCCTCTCTGCTTTCCTGCGGACTCCATCCTCAAAAGCACCTGTTTTCGCTTTCGGCAACCTCCGTAGCAAAAAAGCCAAACGTCCAGGTTTTGCTGCAACAGCAAATGTGCCAGCCGGGAAAAGTAATGCTGGTTCTCACTGCCTCCTGGAACCCTTTCAAATGCCCCAGACTATTTGGCCCTCTCTGCTTTCCTGCGGACTCCATCCTCAAAAGCACCTGTTTTCGCTTTCGGCATCCTCAGGAGCAAAAAAGACAAACGTCCAGCTTTTGCTGCCACAGCAAACGTGCCAGCGGGCAAAAGTAATTCTGGTTCTCACTGCCTCCTGGAACCCTTTCAAATGCCACAGACAATTTGGCCCTCTCTTCTTTCCTGTGGACTCCATCCTCAAAAGCACCTTTTTTCGCTTTCGGCATCCTCCAGAGCAAAAAAGACAAACGTCCAGCTTTTGCTGCCACAGCAAAGCTGCCAGCGGCGAAAAGTAGTGCTGGTTCTCACTGCCTCGTGGAACCCCTCCAAATGCCCCAGACCATTTGGCCCTCTCTGCTTTCCTGCGGAATCTATCCTCAAAAGCGCCTTTTTTCACTTTCGCCGCCCTCCGGTGGTAAAAAGACAAACGTCCAGCTTTTGCTGCCACAGCAAAGGTGCCAGCGGGGAAAAGTGATGCTGGTCCTCATTGCCTCCTGGAACCTCTTCAAATGCCCCAGACAATTTGGCACTCTCTGCTTTCCTGCGGACTCCATCCTCAAAAGCACCTGTTTTCGCTTTCGGCAGCGTCCGGAGCAAAAAAGACAAACGTCCAGGTTTTGCTGCCACAGCAAAGGTGCCAGCCAAGAAAAGTAATGCTGGTTCTCACTACCTCCTGGAACCCTTTCAAATGCCCCAGACAATTTGGCCCTCTCTGCTTTCCTGCGGACTCCATCCTCAAAAGCACCTGTTTTCGCTTTCGGCATCCTCAGGAGCAAAAAAGACAAACGTCCAGCTTTTGCTGCCACAGCAGAGGTGCCAGCGAGGAAAAGTAATGCTGGTTCTCACTGCCTCCTGGAACCCTTTCAAATGCCCCAGACAATTTGGCCCTCTCTGCTTTCCTGTGGACTCCATCCTCAAAAGCACCTGTTTTCGGTTTCGGCAACCTCCGGAGCAAAAAAGACAAACGTCCAGGTTTTGCTGCCACAGCAAAGGTGCCAGCGGGGAAAAGTAATGCTGGTTCTCACTACCTCCTAGAACTCTTTCAAATGCCACAGACAATTTTGTCCTCTCTGCTTTCCTGCGGACTCCATCCTTAAAAGCACCTGTTTTCGCTTTCGGCAGCCTCCGGAGCAAAAAAGACAAACGTCCAGGTTTTGCTGCCACAGCAAAGATGCCAGCGGGGAAAAGTAATGCTGGTTCTCAGTGCGTCCTGGAACCTCTTCAAATGCCACAGACAATTTGGCCCTCTCTGCTTTCCTGCGGACTCCATCCTCAAAAGCACCTGTTTTCGCTTTCGGCAACCTCCGGAGCAAAAAAGACAAACGTCCAGCTTTTGCTGCCACAGCAAAGGTGCCAGCGGGGAAAAGTAATGCTGGTTCTCACTGCCTCCTGGAACCCTTTCAAATGCCATAGACTATTTGGCCCTCTCTGCTTTCCTGCGGACTCCATCCTCAAAAGCACCTGTTTTCGCTTTCGGCAGCCTCAGGAGCAAAAAAGACAAACGTCCAGCTTTTGCTGCCACAGCAAAGGTGCCAGCGGGGAAAAGTAATGCTGGTTCTCACTACCTCCTGGAACTCTTTCAAATGCCCAGGACAATTTGGCCCTCTCTGCTTTCCTGCGGACTCCATCCTCAAAAGCACCTGTTTTCGCTTTCGGCAGCCTCCGGAGCAAAAAAGACAAACGTCCAGCTTTTGCTGCCACAGCAGAGGTGCCAGCGGGGAAAAGTAATGCTGGTTCTCACTGCCTCCTGGAACCCTTTCAAATGCCCCAGACAATTTGGCCCTCTCTGCTTTCCTGCGGACTCCATCCTCAAAAGCACCTGTTTTCGCTTTCGGCAGCCTCCAGAGCAAAAAAGACAAACGTCCAGCTTTTGCTGCCACAGCAAAGGTGCCAGCGGGGAAAAGTAATGCTGGTTCTCAATACCTCCTAGAACTCTTTCAAATGCCCCAGACAATTTGGCCCTCTCTGCTTTCCTGCGGACTCCATCCTCAAAAGCACCTGTTTTCGCTTTCGGCAGCCTCCAGAGCAAAAAAGACAAACGTTCAGGTTTTGCTGCCACAGCAAAGATGCCAGCGGGGAAAAGTAATGCTGGTTCTCACTGCCTCCTGGAACCTCTTCAAATGCCACAGACAATTTGGCCCTCTCTGCTTTCCTGCGGACTCCATCCTCAAAAGCACCTTTTTTCGGTTTCGGCAACCTCCGGAGCAAAAAAGACAAACGTCCAGGTTTTGCTGCCACAGCAAAGGTGCCAGCGGGGAAAAGTAATGCTGGTTCTCACTGCCTCCTGGAATCCTTTCAAATGCCCCAGACAATTTGTCCCTCTCTGCTTTCCTGCGGACTCCATCCTCAAAAGCACCTGTTTTCGCTTTCGGCAGCCTCAGGAGCAAAAAAGACAAACGTCCAGCTTTTGCTGCCACAGCAAAGGTGCCAGCGGGCAAAAGTAATGCTGGTTCTCACTGCCTCCTGGAACCCTTTCAAATGCCCCAGACAATTTGGCCCTCTCTGCTTTCCTGCGGACTCCATCCTCAAAAGCACCTGTTTTCGCTTTTGGCAACCTCAGGAGCAAAAAAGACAAACGTCCAGCTTTTGGTGCCACAGCAAAGGTGCCAGCGGGGAAAAGTAATGCTGGTTCTCACTGCTTCGTGGAACCCCTCCAAATGCCCCAGACCATTTGGCCCTCTCTGCTTTCCTGCGGACTCTATCCTCAAAAGCGCCTTTTTTCACTTTCGCCACCCTCCGGTGGTAAAAAGACAAACGTCCAGCTTTTGCTGCCACAGCAAAGGTGCCAGCGGGGAAAAGTGATGCTGGTCCTCATTGCCTCCTGGAATCTCTTCAAATGCCACAGACAATTTGGCACTCTCTGCTTTCCTGCGGACTCCATCCTCAAAAGCACCTGTTTTCGCTTTCGGCATCCTCAGGAGCAAAAAAGACAAACGTCCAGCTTTTGCTGCCACAGCAAAGGTGCCAGCGGGCAAAAGTAATGCTGGTTCTCACTGCCTCCTAGAACTCTTTCAAATGCCCCAGACAATTTGGCCCTCTCTGCTTTCCTGCGGACTCCATCCTCAAAAGCACCTGTTTTCGCTTTCGGCAACCTCCGGAGCAAAAAAGACAAACGTCCAGGTTTTGCTGCCACAGCAAAGTTGCCAGCCGGGAAAAGTAATGCTGGTTCTCACTGCCTCCTGGAACCCTTTCAAATGCCCCAGACTATTTGGCCCTCTCTGCTTTCCTGCGGACTCCATCCTCAAAAGCACCTGTTTTCGCTTTCGGCAACCTCAGGAGCAAAAAAGACAAACGTCCAGGTTTTGCTGCCACAGCAAAGGTGCCAGCCGGGAAGAGTAATGCTGGTTCTCACTGCCTCCTGGAACCCTTTCAAATGCCACAGACAATTTGGCCCTCTCTACTTTCCTGCGGACTCCATCCTCAAAAGCACCTTTTTTCGCTTTCGGCATCCTCCAGAGCAAAAAAGACAAACGTCCAGCTTTTGCTGCCACAGCAAAGCTGCCAGCCGGGAAAAGTAATGCTGGTTCTCACTGCCTCGTGGAACCCCTCCAAATGCCCCAGACCATTTGGCCCTCTCTGCTTTCCTGCGGACTCTATCCTCGAAAGCGCCTTTTTTCACTTTCGCCGCCCTCCGCTGGTAAAAAGACAAACGTCCAGCTTTTGCTGCCACAGCAAAGGTGCCAGCAGGGAAAAGTGATGCTGGTCCTCATTGCCTCCTGGAACCTCTTCAAATGCCACAGACAATTTGGCACTCTCTGCTTTCCTGCGGACTCCATCCTCAAAAGCACCTGTTTTCGCTTTCGGCAACCTCCGGAGCAAAAAAGACAAACGTCCAGCTTTTGCTGCCACAGCAAAGGTGCCAGCCGGGAAAAGTAATGCTGGTTCTCACTGCCTCCTGGAACTCTTTCAAATGCCCCAGACAAATTGGCCCTCTCTGCTTTCCTGCGGACTCCATCGTCAAAAGCACCTGTTTTCACTTTCGGCATCCTCAGGAGCAAAAAAGACAAACGTCCAGCTTTTGCTGCCACAGCAAAGGTGCCAGCGGGGAAAAGTAATGCTGGTTCTCACTGCCTCCTGGAACCCTTTCAAATGCCCCAGACAATTTGGCCCTCTCTGCTTTCCTGCGGACTCCATCCTCAAAAGCACCTGTTTTCGCTTTCGGCAGCCTCAGGAGCAAAAAAGACAAACGTCCAGCTTTTGCCGCCACAGCAAAGGTGCCAGCGGCGAAAAGTAATGCTGGTTCTCACTGCCTCCTGGAACCCTTTCAAATGCCCCAGACAATTTGGCCCTCTCTGCTTTCCTGCGGACTCCATCCTCAAAAGCACCTGTTTTCGCTTTTGGCAACCTCAGGAGCAAAAAACACAAACGTCCAGCTTTTGCTGCCACAGCAAAGGTGCCAGCGGGGAAAAGTAATGCTGGTTCTCACTGCCTCCTAGAACTCTTTCAAATGCCCCAGACAATTTGGCCCTCTCTGCTTTCCTGCGGACTCCATCCTCAAAAGAACCTGTTTTCGGTTTCGGCAACCTCCGGAGCAAAAAAGACAAACGTCCAGGTTTTGCTGCCACAGCAAAGGTGCCAGCCGGGAAAAGTAATGCTGGTTCTCACTGCCTCCTGGAACCCTTTCAAATGCCCCGGACTATTTGGCCCTCTCTGCTTTCCTGCGGACTCCATCCTCAAAAGCACCTTTTTTCGCTTTCGGCATCCTCCAGAGCAAAAAAGACAAACGTCCAGCTTTTGCTGCCACAGCAAAGCTGCCAGCCGGGAAAAGTAATGCTGGTTCTCACTGCCTCGTGGAACCCCTCCAAATGCCCCAGACCATTTGGCCCTCTCTGCTTTCCTGCGGACTATATCCTCGAAAGCGCCTTTTTTCACTTTCGCCGCCCTCCGGTGGTAAAAAGACAAACGTCCAGCTTTTGCTGCCACAGCAAAGGTGCCAGCGGGGAAAAGTGATGCTGGTCCTCATTGCCTCCTGGAACCTCTTCAAATGCCACAGACAATTTGGCACTCTCTGCTTTCCTGCGGACTCCATCCTCAAAAGCACCTGTTTTCGCTTTCGGCAACCTCCGGAGCAAAAAAGACAAACGTCCAGCTTTTGCTGCCACAGCAAAGGTGCCAGCCGGGAAAAGTAATGCTGGTTCTCACTGCCTCCTGGAACTCTTTCAAATGCCCCAGACAAATTGGCCCTCTCTGCTTTCCTGCGGACTCCATCGTCAAAAGCACCTGTTTTCACTTTCGGCATCCTCAGGAGCAAAAAAGACAAACGTCCAGCTTTTGCTGCCACAGCAAAGGTGCCAGCGGGGAAAAGTAATGCTGGTTCTCACTGCCTCCTGGAACCCTTTCAAATGCCCCAGACAATTTGGCCCTCTCTGCTTTCCTGCGGACTCCATCCTAAAAGCACCTGTTATCGCTTTCGGCAGCCTCCAGAGCAAAAAAGACAAACGTCCAGCTTTTGCTGCCACAGCAAAGGTGCCAGCGGGGAAAAGTAATGCTGGTCCTCATTGCCTCCTGGAACCTCTTCAAAAGCCACAGAAAATTTGGCCCTCTCTGCTTTCCTGCGGACTCCATCCTCAAAAGCACCTGTTTTCGCTTTCGGCAGCCTCCGGAGCAAAAAAGACAAACGTCCAGCTTTTGCTGCCACAGCAAAGGTGCCAGCCGGGAAAAGTAATGCTGGTTCTCACTGCCTCCTGGAATCCTTTCAAATGCCCCAGACAATTTGTCCCTCTCTGCTTTCCTGCGGACTCCATCCTCAAAAGCACCTGTTTTCGCTTTCGGCAGCCTCAGGAGCAAAAAAGACAAACGTCCAGCTTTTGCTGCCACAGCAAAGGTGCCACTGGGGAAAAGTAATGCTGGTTCTCACTGCCTCTTGGAACCCTTTCAAATGCCCCAGACAATTTGGCCCTCTCTGCTTTCCTGCGGACTCCATCCTTAAAAGCACCTGTTTTCGCTTTCGGCATCCTCAGGAGCAAAAAAGACAAACGTCCAGCTTTTGCTGCCACAGCAAAGGTGCCAGCGGGGAAAAGTAATGCTGGTTCTCACTGCCTCCTGGAACCCTTTCAAATGCCCCAGACAATTTGGCCCTCTCTGCTTTCCTGCGGACTCCATCCTCAAAAGCACCTGTTTTCGCTTTCGGCATCCTCCGGAGCTAAAAAGACAAACGTCCAGGTTTTGCTGCCACAGCAAAGGTGCCAGCCAAGAAAAGTAATGCTGGTTCTCACTACCTCCTGGAACCCTTTCAAATGCCCCAGACAATTTGGCCCTCTCTGCTTTCCTGCGGACTCCATCCTCAAAAGCACCTGTTTTCGCTTTCGGCATCCTCAGGAGCAAAAAAGACAAACGTCCAGGTTTTGCTGCCACAGCAGAGGTGCCAGCGAGGAAAAGTAATGCTGGTTCTCACTGCCTCCTGGAACCCTTTCAAATGCCCCAGACAATTTGGCCCTCTCTGCTTTCCTGTGGACTCCATCCTCAAAAGGACCTGTTTTCGCTTTCGGCAGCCTCCAGAGCAAAAAAGACAAACGTCCAGCTTTTGCTGCCACAGCAAAGGTGCCAGCGGGGAAAAGTAATGCTGGTTCTCACTACCTCCTAGAACTCTTTCAAATGCCACAGACAATTTGGTCCTCTCTACTTTCCTGCGGACTCCATCCTCAAAAGCACCTGTTTTCGCTTTCGGCAACCTCAGGAGCAAAAAAGACAAACGTCCAGGTTTTGCTGCCACAGCAAAGATGCCAGCGGGGAAAAGTAATGCTGGTTCTCACTGCGTCCTGGAACCTCTTCAAATGCCACAGACAATTTGGCCCTCTCTGCTTTCCTGCGGACTCCATCCTCAAAAGCACCTGTTTTCGCTTTCGGCAACCTCCGGAGCAAAAAAGACAAACGTCCAGCTTTTGCTGCCACAGCAAAGGTGCCAGCGGGCAAAAGTAATGCTGGTTCTCACTGCCTCCTGGAACCCTTTCAAATGCCACAGACAATTTGGCCCTCTCTGCTTTCCTGCGGACTCCATCCTCAAAAGCACCTGTTTTCGCTTTCGGCATCCTCCAGAGCAAAAAAGACAAACGTCCAGCTTTTGCTGCCACAGCAAAGGTGCCAGCGGCGAAAAGTAGTGCTGCTTCTCACTGCCTCCTGGAACCCTTTCAAATGCCCCAGACCATTTGGCCCTCTCTGATTTCCTGCGGACTCTATCCTCAAAAGTGCCTTTTTTCACTTTCGCCGCCCTCCGGTGGTAAAAAGACAAACGTCCAGCTTTTGCTGCCACAGCAAAGGTGCCAGCGGGGAAAAGTGATGCTGGTCCTCATTGCCTCCTGGAACCTCTTCAAATGCCACAGACAATTTGGCACTCTCTGCTTTCCTGCGGACTCCATCCTCAAAAGCACCTGTTTTCGCTTTCGGCAACCTCCGGAGCAAAAAAGACAAACGTCCAGCTTTTGCTGCCACAGCAAAGGTGCCAGCCGGGAAAAGTAATGCTGGTTCTCACTGCCTCCTGGAACTCTTTCAAATGCCCCAGACAATTTGGCCCTCTCTGCTTTCCTGCGGACTCCATCGTCAAAAGCACCTGATTTCACTTTCGGCATCCTCAGGAGCAAAAAAAGACAAACGTCCAGCTTTTGCTGCCACAGCAAAGGTGCCAGCGGGGAAAAGTAATGCTGGTTCTCACTGCCTCCTGGAACCCTTTCAAATGCCCCAGACAATTTGGCCCTCTCTGCTTTACTGCGGACTCCATCCTCAAAAGCACCTGTTTTCGCTTTCGGCAGCCTCCGGAGCAAAAAAGACAAACGTCCAGGTTTTGCTGCCACAGCAAAGGTGCCAGCGGGCAAAAGTAATGCTGGTTCTAACTACCTCCTAGAACTCTTTCAAATGCCCCAGACAATTTGGCCCTCTCTGCTTTCCTGCGGACTCCATCCTCAAAAGCACCTGTTTTCGCTTTCGGCAACCTCGGGAGCAAAAAAGACAAACGTCCAGGTTTTGCTGCCACAGCAAAGGTGCCAGCCGGGAAAAGTAATGCTGGTTCTCACTGTCTCCTGGAACCCTTTCAAATGCCCCAGACTATTTGGCCCTCTCTGCTTTCCTGTCGAATCCATCCTCAAAAGCACCTGTTTTCGCTTTCGGCAACCTCAGGAGCAAAAAAGACAAACGTCCAGGTTTTGCTGCCACAGCAAAGGTGCCAGCGGGGAAAAGTAATGCTGGTTCTCACTGCCTCCTGGAACCCTTTCAAATGCCACAGACAATTTGGCCCTCTCTACTTTCCTGCGGACTCCATCCTCAAAAGCACCTTTTTTCGCTTTCGGCATCCTCCAGAGCAAAAAAGACAAACGTCCAGCTTTTGCTGCCACAGCAAAGCTGCCAGCCGGGAAAAGTAATGCTGGTTCTCACTGCCTCCTGGAACCCCTCCAAATGCCCCAGACCATTTGGCCCTCTCTGCTTTCCTGCGGACTCTATCCTCAAAAGCGCCTTTTTTCACTTTCGCCGCCCTCCGGTGGTAAAAAGACAAACGTCCAGCTTTTGCTGCCACAGCAAAGGTGCCAGCGGGGAAAAGTGATGCTGGTCCTCATTGCCTCCTGGAACCTCTTCAAATGCCACAGACAGTTTGGCACTCTCTGCTTTCCTGCGGACTCCATCCTCAAAAGCACCTGTTTTCGCTTTCGGCAGCCTCCGGAGCAAAAAAGACAAACGTCCAGCTTTTGCTGCCACAGCAAAGGTGCCAGCGGGGAAAAGTAATGCTGGTTCTCACTGCCTCCTGGAACTCTTTCAAATGCCCCAGACAATTTGGTCCTCTCTGCTTTCCTGCGGACTCCATCCTCAAAAGCACCTGTTTTCGCTTTCGGCATCCTCAGGAGCAAAAAAGACAAACGTCCAGCTTTTGCTGCCACAGCAAAGGTGCCAGCGGGGAAAAGTAATGCTGGTTCTCACTGCCTCCTGGAACCCTTTCAAATGCCACAGACAATTTGGCCCTCTCTGCTTTCCTGCGGACTCCATCCTCAAAAGCACCTGTTTTCGCTTTCGGCAACCTCCGGAGCAAAAAAGACAAACGTCCAGGTTTTGCTGCCACAGCAAAGGTGCCAGCGGGAAAAGTAATGCTGGTTCTCACTGCCTCCTGGAACCCTTTCAAATGCCCCAGACAATTTGGCCCTCTCTGCTTTCCTGCGGACTCCATCCTCAAAAGCACCTGTTTTCGCTTTCGGCAGCCTCCGGAGCAAAAAAGACAAACGTCCAGGTTTTGCTGCCACAGCAAAGGTGCCAGCCGGGAAAAGTAATGCTGGTTCTCACTGCCTCCTGGAACCCTTTCAAATGCCCCAGACAATTTGGCCCTCTCTGCTTTCCTGCGGACTCCATCCTCAAAAGCACCTGTTTTCGCTTTCGGCATCCTCAGGAGCAAAAAAGACAAACGTCCAGCTTTTGCTGCCACAGCAAAGGTGCCAGCGGGGAAAAGTAATGCTGGTTCTCACTACCTCCTGGAACTCTTTCAAATGCCCCAGACAATTTGGCCCTCTCTGCTTTCCTGCGGACTCCATCCTCAAAAGCACCTGTTTTCGGTTTCGGCAACCTCCGGAGCAAAAAAGACAAACGTCCAGGTTTTGCTGCCACAGCAAAGGTGCCAGCGGGGAAAAGTAATGCTGGTTCTCACTGCCTCCTGGAATCCTTTCAAATGCCCCAGACAATTTGTCCCTCTCTGCTTTCCTGCGGACTCCATCCTCAAAAGCACCTGTTTTCGCTTTCGGCAGCCTCAGGAGCAAAAAAGACAAACGTCCAGCTTTTGCTGCCACAGCAAAGGTGCCACCGGGGAAAAGTAATGCTGGTTCTCACTGCCTCCTGGAACCCTTTCAAATGCCCCAGACAATTTGGCCCTCTCTGCTTTCCTGCGGACTCCATCCTCAAAAGCACCTGTTTTCGCTTTCGGCAACCTCCGGAGCAAAAAAGACAAACGTCCAGCTTTTGCTGCCACAGCAAAGGTGCCAGCGGGGAAAAGTAATGCTGGTTCTCACTGCCTCCTGGAACCCTTTCAAATGCCCCAGACAATTTGGCCCTCTCTGCTTTCCTGCGGACTCCATCCTCAAAAGCACCTGTTTTCGCTTTCGGCAACCTCCGGAGCAAAAAAGACAAACGTCCAGGTTTTGCTGCCACAGCAAAGGTGCCAGCGGGAAAAGTAATGCTGGTTCTCACTGCCTCCTGGAACCCTTTCAAATGCCCCAGACAATTTGGCCCTCTCTGCTTTCCTGCGGACTCCATCCTCAAAAGCACCTGTTTTCGCTTTCGGCAGCCTCCGGAGCAAAAAAGACAAACGTCCAGGTTTTGCTGCCACAGCAAAGGTGCCAGCCGGGAAAAGTAATGCTGGTTCTCACTGCCTCCTGGAACCCTTTCAAATGCCCCAGACAATTTGGCCCTCTCTGCTTTCCTGCGGACTCCATCCTCAAAAGCACCTGTTTTCGCTTTCGGCATCCTCAGGAGCAAAAAAGACAAACGTCCAGCTTTTGCTGCCACAGCAAAGGTGCCAGCGGGGAAAAGTAATGCTGGTTCTCACTACCTCCTGGAACTCTTTCAAATGCCCCAGACAATTTGGCCCTCTCTGCTTTCCTGCGGACTCCATCCTCAAAAGCACCTGTTTTCGGTTTCGGCAACCTCCGGAGCAAAAAAGACAAACGTCCAGGTTTTGCTGCCACAGCAAAGGTGCCAGCGGGGAAAAGTAATGCTGGTTCTCACTGCCTCCTGGAATCCTTTCAAATGCCCCAGACAATTTGTCCCTCTCTGCTTTCCTGCGGACTCCATCCTCAAAAGCACCTGTTTTCGCTTTCGGCAGCCTCAGGAGCAAAAAAGACAAACGTCCAGCTTTTGCTGCCACAGCAAAGGTGCCACCGGGGAAAAGTAATGCTGGTTCTCACTGCCTCCTGGAACTCTTTCAAATGCCCCAGACAATTTGGCCCTCTCTGCTTTCCTGCGGACTCCATCCTCAAAAGCACCTGTTTTCGCTTTTGGCAACCTCAGGAGCAAAAAAGACAAACGTCCAGCTTTTGGTGCCACAGCAAAGGTGCCAGCGGGGAAAAGTAATGCTGGTTCTCACTGCTTCGTGGAACCCCTCCAAATGCCCCAGACCATTTGGCCCTCTCTGCTTTCCTGCGGACTCTATCCTCAAAAGTGCCTTTTTTCACTTTCGCCACCCTCCGGTGGTAAAAAGACAAACGTCCAGCTTTTGCTGCCACAGCAAAGGTGCCAGCGGGGAAAAGTGATGCTGGTCCTCATTGCCTCCTGGAATCTCTTCAAATGCCACAGACAATTTGGCACTCTCTGCTTTCCTGCGGACTCCATCCTCAAAAGCACCTGTTTTCGCTTTCGGCAGCTTCCAGAGCAAAAAAGACAAACGTCCAGCTTTTGCTGCCACAGCAAAGGTGCCAGCGGGGAAAAGTAATGCTGGTTCTCACTGCCTCCTAGAACTCTTTCAAATGCCCCAGACAATTTGGCCCTCTCTGCTTTCCTGCGGACTCCATCCTCAAAAGCACCTGTTTTCGGTTTCGGCAACCGCAGGAGCAAAAAAGACAAACGTCCAGGTTTTGCTGCCACAGCAAAGGTGCCAGCCGGGAAAAGTAATGCTGGTTCTCACTGCCTCCTGGAACCCTTTCAAATGCCCCAGACTATTTGGCCCTCTCTGCTTTCCTGCGGACTCCATCCTCAAAAGCACCTGTTTTCGCTTTCGGCAACCTCAGGAGCAAAAAAGACAAACGTCCAGGTTTTGCTGCCACAGCAAAGGTGCCAGCCGGGAAAAGTAATGCTGGTTCTCACTGCCTCCTGGAACCCTTTCAAATGCCACAGACAATTTGGCCCTCTCTACTTTCCTGCGGACTCCATCCTCAAAAGCACCTTTTTTCGCTTTCGGCATCCTCCAGAGCAAAAAAGACAAACGTCCAGCATTTGCTGCCACAGCAAAGCTGCCAGCCGGGAAAAGTAATGCTGGTTCTCACTGCCTCGTGGAACCCCTCCAAATGCCCCAGACCATTTGGCCCTCTCTGCTTTCCTGCGGACTCTATCCTCGAAAGCGCCTTTTTTCACTTTCGCCGCCCTCCGGTGGTAAAAAGACAAACGTCCAGCTTTTGCTGCCACAGCAAAGGTGCCAGCGGGGAAAAGTGATGCTGGTCCTCATTGCCTCCTGGAACCTCTTCAAATGCCACAGACAATTTGGCACTCTCTGCTTTCCTGCGGACTCCATCCTCAAAAGCACCTGTTTTCGCTTTCGGCAACCTCCGGAGCAAAAAAGACAAACGTCCAGCTTTTGCTGCCACAGCAAAGGTGCCAGCTGGGAAAAGTAATGCTGGTTCTCACTGCCTCCTGGAACTCTTTCAAATGCCCCAGACAAATTGGCCCTCTCTGCTTTCCTGCGGACTCCATCGTCAAAAGCACCTGTTTTCACTTTCGGCATCCTCAGGAGCAAAAAAGACAAACGTCCAGGTTTTGCTGCCACAGCAAAGGTGCCAGCGGGAAAAGTAATGCTGGTTCTCACTGCCTCCTGGAACCCTTTCAAATGCCACAGACAATTTGGCCCTCTCTACTTTCCTGCGGACTCCATCCTCAAAAGCACCTTTTTTCGCTTTCGGCATCCTCCAGAGCAAAAAAGACAAACGTCCAGCTTTTGCTGCCACAGCAAAGCTGCCAGCCGGGGAAAGTAATGCTGGTTCTCACTGCCTCGTGGAACCCCTCCAAATGCCCCAGACCATTTGGCCCTCTCTGCTTTCCTGCGGACTCTATCCTCGAAAGCGCCTTTTTTCACTTTCGCCGCCCTCCGGTGGTAAAAAGACAAACGTCCAGCTTTTGCTGCCACAGCAAAGGTGCCAGCGGGGAAAAGTGATGCTGGTCCTCATTGCCTCCTGGAATCTCTTCAAATGCCACAGACAATTTGGCACTCTCTGCTTTCCTGCGGACTCCATCCTCAAAAGCACCTGTTTTCGCTTTCGGCAACCTCCGGAGCAAAAAAGACCAACGTCCAGCTTTTGCTGCCACAGCAAAGGTGCCAGCCGGGAAAAGTAATGCTGGTTCTCACTGCCTCCTGGAACTCTTTCAAATGCCCCAGACAATTTGGCCCTCTCTGCTTTCCTGCGGACTCCATCGTCAAAAGCACCTGTTTTCACTTTCGGCATCCTCAGGAGCAAAAAAGACAAACGTCCAGCTTTTGCTGCCACAGCAAAGCTGCCAGCGGCGAAAAGTAATGCTGGTTCTCACTGCCTCCTGGAACCCTTTCAAATGCCCCAGACAATTTGGCCCTCTCTGCTTTCCTGCGGACTCCTTCCTAAAAGCACCTGTTTTCGCTTTCAGCAGCCTCCAGAGCAAAAAAGACAAACGTCCAGCTTTTGCTGCCACAGCAAAGGTGCCAGCGGGGAAAAGTAATGCTGGTCCTCATTGCCTCCTGGAACCTCTTCAAAAGCCACAGACAATTTGGCCCTCTCTGCTTTCCTGCGGACTCCATCCTCAAAAGCACCTGTTTTCGCTTTCGGCAGCCTCCGGAGCAAAAAAGACAAACGTCCAGGTTTTGCTGCCACAGCAAAGGTGCCAGCCGGGAAAAGTAATGCTGGTTCTCACTGCCTCCTGGAATCCTTTCAAATGCCCCAGACAATTTGTCCCTCTCTGCTTTCCTGCGGACTCCATCCTCAAAAGCACCTGTTTTCGCTTTCGGCAGCCTCAGGAGCAAAAAAGACAAACGTCCAGCTTTTGCTGCCACAGCAAAGGTGCCACTGGGGAAAAGTAATGCTGGTTCTCACTGCCTCTTGGAACCCTTTCAAATGCCCCAGACAATTTGGCCCTCTCTGCTTTCCTGCGGACTCCATCCTTAAAAGCACCTGTTTTCGCTTTCGGCATCCTCAGGAGCAAAAAAGACAAACGTCCAGGTTTTGCTGCCACAGCAAAGGTGCCAGCGGGGAAAAGTAATGCTGGTTCTCACTGCCTCCTGGAACCCTTTCAAATGCCCCAGACAATTTGGCCCTCTCTGCTTTCCTGCGGACTCCATCCTCAAAAGCACCTGTTTTCGCTTTCGGCATCCTCCGGAGCTAAAAAGACAAACGTCCAGGTTTTGCTGCCACAGCAAAGGTGCCAGCCGGGAAAAGTAATGCTGGTTCTCACTACCTCCTGGAACCCTTTCAAATGCCCCAGACAATTTGGCCCTCTCTGCTTTCCTGCGGACTCCATCCTCAAAAGCACCTGTTTTCGCTTTCGGCAACCTCAGGAGCAAAAAAGACAAACGTCCAGCTTTTGCTGCCACAGCAAAGGTGCCAGCGGGCAAAAGTAATGCTGGTTCTCACTGCCTCCTGGAACCCTTTCAAATGCCCCAGACAATTTGGCCCTCTCTGCTTTCCTGCGGACTCCATCCTCAAAAGCACCTGTTTTCGCTTTCGGCATCCACCAGAGCAAAAAAGACAAACGTCCAGCTTTTGCTGCCACAGCAAAGGTGCCAGCGGCGAAAAGTAGTGCTGCTTCTCACTGCCTCCTGGAACCCTTTCAAATGCCCCAGACCATTTGGCCCTCTCTGATTTCCTGCGGACTCTATCCTCAAAAGTGCCTTTTTTCACTTTCGCCGCCCTCCGGTGGTAAAAAGACAAACGTCCAGCTTTTGCTGCCACAGCAAAGGTGCCAGCGGGGAAAAGTGATGCTGGTCTTCATTGCCTCCTGGAACCTCTTCAAATGCCACAGACAATTTGGCACTCTCTGCTTTCCTGCGGACTCCATCCTCAAAAGCACCTGTTTTCGCTTTCGGCAACCTCCGGAGCAAAAAAGACAAACGTCCAGCTTTTGCTGCCACAGCAAAGGTGCCAGCCGGGAAAAGTAATGCTGGTTCTCACTGCCTCCTGGAACTCTTTCAAATGCCCCAGACAATTTGGCCCTCTCTGCTTTCCTGCGGACTCCATCGTCAAAAGCACCTGTTTTCACTTTCGGCATCCTCAGGAGCAAAAAAAGACAAACGTCCAGCTTTTGCTGCCACAGCAAAGGTGCCAGCGGGGAAAAGTAATGCTGGTTCTCACTGCCTCCTGGAACCCTTTCAAATGCCCCAGACAATTTGGCCCTCTCTGCTTTCCTGCGGACTCCATCCTCAAAAGCACCTGTTTTCGCTTTCGACAGCCTCCAGAGCAAAAAAGACAAACGTCCAGGTTTTGCTGCCACAGCAAAGGTGCCAGCCAAGAAAAGTAATGCTGGTCCTCATTGCCTCCTGGAACCTCTTCAAAAGCCACAGACAATTTGGCCCTCTCTGCTTTCCTGCGGACTCCATCCTCAAAAGCACCTGTTTTCGCTTTCGGCAGCCTCCGGAGCAAAAAAGACAAACGTCCAGGTTTTGCTGCCACAGCAAAGGTGCCAGCGGGCAAAAGTAATGCTGGTTCTAACTACCTCCTAGAACTCTTTCAAATGCCCCAGACAATTTGGCCCTCTCTGCTTTCCTGCGGACTCCATCCTCAAAAGCACCTGTTTTCGCTTTCGGCAACCTCCGGAGCAAAAAAGACAAACGTCCAGGTTTTGCTGCCACAGCAAAGGTGCCAGCCGGGAAAAGTAATGCTGGTTCTCACTGTCTCCTGGAACCCTTTCAAATGCCCCAGACTATTTGGCCCTCTCTGCTTTCCTGCCGACTCCATCCTCAAAAGCACCTGTTTTCGCTTTCGGCAACCTCAGGAGCAAAAAAGACAAACGTCCAGGTTTGCTGCCACAGCAAAGGTGCCAGCGGGGAAAAGTAATGCTGGTTCTCACTGCCTCCTGGAACCCTTTCAAATGCCACAGACAATTTGGCCCTCTCTACTTTCCTGCGGACTCCATCCTCAAAAGCACCTTTTTTCGCTTTCGGCATCCTCCAGAGCAAAAAAGACAAACGTCCAGCTTTTGCTGCCACAGCAAAGCTGCCAGCCGGGAAAAGTAATGCTGGTTCTCACTGCCTCGTGGAACCCCTCCAAATGCCCCAGACTATTTGGCCCTCTCTGCTTTCCTGCGGACTCTATCCTCAAAAGCGCCTTTTTTCACTTTCGCCGCCCTCCGGTGGTAAAAAGACAAACGTCCAGCTTTTGCTGCCACAGCAAAGGTGCCAGCGGGGAAAAGTGATGCTGGTCCTCATTGCCTCCTGGAACCTCTTCAAATGCCACAGACAGTTTGGCACTCTCTGCTTTCCTGCGGACTCCATCCTCAAAAGCACCTGTTTTCGCTTTCGGCAGCCTCCGGAGCAAAAAAGACAAACGTCCAGCTTTTGCTGCCACAGCAAAGGTGCCAGCGGGGAAAAGTAATGCTGGTTCTCACTGCCTCCTGGAACTCTTTCAAATGCCCCAGACAATTTGGCACTCTCTGCTTTCCTGCGGACTCCATCCTCAAAAGCACCTGTTTTCGCTTTCGGCAACCTCCAGAGCAAAAAAGACAAACGTCCAGGTTTTGCTGCCACAGCAAAGGTGCCAGCGGGAAAAGTAATGCTGGTTCTCACTGCGTCCTGGAACCCTTTCAAATGCCCCAGACTATTTGGCCCTCTCTGCTTTCCTGCGGACTCCATCCTCAAAAGCACCTGTTTTCGCTTTCGGCAGCCTCCGGAGCAAAAAAGACAAACGTCCAGCTTTTGCTGCCACAGCAAAGGTGCCAGCGGGGAAAAGTAATGCTGGTTCTCACTGCCTCCTAGAACTCTTTCAAATGCCACAGACAATTTGGTCCTCTCTGCTTTCCTGCGGACTCCATCCTCAAAAGCACCTGTTTTCGCTTTCGGCAACCTCCGGAGCAAAAAAGACAAACGTTTAGCTTTTGCTGCCACAGCAAAGGTGCCAGCGGGGAAAAGTAATGCTGGTTCTCACTGCCTCCTGGAACCCTTTCAAATGCCCCAGACAATTTGGCCCTCTCTGCTTTCCTGCGGACTCCATCCTCAAAAGTACCTGTTTTCGCTTTCGGCATCCTCAGGAGCAAAAAAGACAAACGTCCAGCTTTTGCTGCCACAGCAAAGGTGCCAGCGGGGAAAAGTGATGCTGGTCCTCATTGCCTCCTGGAACCTCTTCAAATGCCACAGACAATTTGGCCCTCTCTGCTTTCCTGCGGACTCCATCCTCAAAAGCACCCGTTTTCACTTTCGGCAGCCTCCAGAGCAAAAAAGCCAAAAGTCCAGCTTTTGCTGCCACAGCAAAGGTGCCAGCCGGGAAAAGTAATGCTGGTTCTCACTGCCTCCTGGAACTCTTTCAAATGCCCCAGACAATTTGGCCCTCTCTGCTTTCCTGCGGACTCCATCGTCAAAAGCACCTGTTTTCACTTTCGGCAGCCTCCAGAGCAAAAAAGACAAACGTCCAGGTTTTGCTGCCACAGCAAAGGTGCCAGCGGGGAAAAGTAATGCTGGTTCTCACTGCGTCCTGGAACCTCTTCAAATGCCACAGACAATTTGGCCCTCTCTGCTTTCCTGCGGACTCCATCCTCAAAAGCACCTGTTTTCGGTTTCGGCAACCTCCGGAGCAAAAAAGACAAACGTCCAGGTTTTGCTGCCACAGCAAAGGTGCCAGCCGGGAAAAGTAATGCTGGTTCTCACTGCCTCCTGGAACCCTTTCAAATGCCCCAGACTATTTGGCCCTCTCTGCTTTCCTGCGGACTCCATCCTCAAAAGCACCTGTTTTCGCTTTCGGCAGCCTCCGGAGCAAAAAAGACAAACGTCCAGCTTTTGCTGCCACAGCAAAGGTGCCAGCGGGGAAAAGTAATGCTGGTTCTCAATTCCTCCTGGAACCCTTTCAAATGCTCCAGACAATTTGGCCCTCTCTGCTTTCCTGCGGACTCCATCCTCAAAAGCACCTGTTTTCGCTTTCGGCATCTTCAGGAGCAAAAAAGACAAACGTCCAGCTTTTGCTGCCACAGCAAAGGTGCCAGCGGCGAAAAGTAATGCTGGTTCTCACTGCCTCGTGGAACCCCTCCAAATGCCCCAGACCATTTGGCCCTCTCTGCTTTCCTGCGGACTCTATCCTCAAAAGCGCCTTTTTTCACTTTCGCCGCCCTCCGGTGGTAAAAAGACAAACGTCCAGCTTTTGCTGCCACAGCAAAGGTGCCAGCGGGGAAAAGTGATGCTGGTCCTCATTGCCTCCTGGAACCTCTTCAAATGCCACAGACAATTTGGCACTCTCTGCTTTCCTGCGGACTCCATCCTCAAAAGCACCTGTTTTCGCTTTCGGCAGCCTCCGGAGCAAAAAAGACAAACATCCAGCTTTTGCTGACACAGCAAAGGTGCCAGCGGGGAAAAGTAATGCTGGTTCTCACTACCTCCTAGAACTCTTTCAAATGCCACAGACAATTTGGCCCTCTCTGCTTTCCTGCGGACTCTTTCCTCAAAAGCACCTGTTTTCGCTTTCGGCAACCGCAGGAGCAAAAAAGACAAACGTCCAGGTTTTGCTGCCACAGCAAAGATGCCAGCGGGGAAAAGTAATGCTGGTTCTCACTGCCTCCTGGAACCTCTTCAAATGCCACAGACAATTTGGCCCTCTCTGCTTTCCTGCGGACTCCATCCTCAAAAGCACCTGTTTTCGCTTTCGGCAACCTCCGGAGCAAAAAAGACAAACGTCCAGGTTTTGCTGCCACAGCAAAGGTGCCAGCCGGGAAAAGTAATGCTGGTTCTCACTGCCTCCTGGAACCCTTTCAAATGCCCCAGACAATTTGGCCCTCTCTGCTTTCCTGCGGACTCCATCCTCAAAAGCACCTGTTTTCGCTTTCGGCATCGTCAGGAGCAAAAAAGACAAACGTCCAGCTTTTGCTGCCACAGCAAAGGTGCCAGCGGGCAAAAGTAATTCTGGTTCTCACTGCCTCCTGGAACCCTTTCAAATGCCCCAGACAATTTGGCCCTCTCTGCTTTCCTGCGGACTCCATCCTCAAAAGCACCTGTTTTCGCTTTCGGCAGCCTCCGGAGCAAAAAAGAGAAACGTCCAGCTTTTGCTGCCACAGCAAAGGTGCCAGCCGGGAAAAGTAATGCTGGTTCTCACTGCCTCCTGGAACTCTTTCAAATGCCCCAGACAATTTGGCCCTCTCTGCTTTCCTGTGGACTCCATCCTCAAAAGCACCTGTTTTCGTTTTCGGCAGCCTCCGGAGCAAAAAAGACAAACGTTAAGCTTTTGCTGCCACAGCAAAGGTGCCAGCCGGGAAAAGTAATGCTGGTTCTCACTGCCTCCTGGAACTCTTTCAAATGCCCCAGACAATTTGGCCCTCTCTGCTTTCCTGCGGACTCCATCCTCAAAAGCACCTGTTTTCGCTTTCGGCAACCTACGGAGCAAAAAAGACAAACGTCCAGGTTTTGCTGGCACAGCAAAGGTGCCAGCGGGGAAAAGTAATGCTGGTTCTCACTGCCTCCTGGAACTCTTTCAAATGCCCCAGACAATTTGGCCCTCTCTGCTTTCCTGCGGACTCCATCCTCAAAAGCACCTGTTTTCGCTTTCGGCAACCTCCGGAGCAAAAAAGACAAACGTCCAGCTTTTGCTGCCACAGCAGAGGTGCCAGCGGGGAAAAGTAATGCTGGTTCTCACTGCCTCCTGGAACCTCTTCAAATGCCAAAGACAATTTGGCCCTCTCTGCTTTCCTGCGGACTCCATCCTCAAAAGCACCTGTTTTCGCTTTCGGCAACGTCCGGAGCAAAAAAGACAAACGTCCAGGTTTTGCTGCCACAGCAAAGGTGCCAGCGGGGAAAAGTAATGCTGGTTCTCACTGCCTCCTGGAACCCTTTCAAATGCCCCAGACAATTTGGCCCTCTCTGCTTTCCTGCGGACTCCATCCTCAAAAGCACCTGTTTTCACTTTCGGCAGCCTCCGGAGCAAAAAACAGAAACGTCCAGCTTTTGCTGCCACAGCAAAGGTGCCAGCGGGCAAAAGTAATGCTGGTTCTCACTGCCTCCTTGAACCCTTTCAAATGCCCCAGACTATTTAACCCTCTCTGCTTTCCTGCGGACTCCATCCTCAAAAGTACCTGTTTTCGCTTTCGGCAGCCTCAGGAGCAAAAAAGACAAACGTCCAGCTTTTGCTGCCACAGCAAAGGTGCCAGCGGGCAAAAGTAATGCTGGTTCTCACTGCCTCCTGGAACCCTTTCAAATGCCCCAGACAATTTGGCCCTCTCTGCTTTCCTGCGGACTCCATCCTCAAAAGCACCTGTTTTCGTTTTCGGCAGCCTCCGGAGCAAAAAAGACAAACGTCCAGCTTTTGCTGCCACAGCAAAGGTGCCAGCCGGGAAAAGTAATGCTGGTTCTCACTGCCTCCTGGAACTCTTTCAAATGCCCCAGACAATTTGGCCCTCTCTGCTTTCCTGCGGACTCCATCCTCAAAAGCACCTGTTTTCGCTTTCGGCAACCTACGGAGCAAAAAAGACAAACGTCCAGGTTTTGCTGCGACAGCAAAGGTGCCAGCGGGGAAAAGTAATGCTGGTTCTCACTGCCTCCTGGAACTCTTTCAAATGCCCCAGACAATTTGGCCCTCTCTGCTTTCCTGCGGACTCCATCCTCAAAAGCACCTGTTTTCGCTTTCGGCAACCTCCGGAGCAAAAAAGACAAACGTCCAGGTTTTGCTGCCACAGCAGAGGTGCCAGCGGGGAAAAGTAATGCTGGTTCTCACTGCCTCCTGGAACCTCTTCAAATGCCAAAGACAATTTGGCCCTCTCTGCTTTCCTGCGGACTCCATCCTCAAAAGCACCTGTTTTCGCTTTCGGCAACCTACGGAGCAAAAAAGACAAACGTCCAGGTTTTGCTGCCACAGCAAAGGTGCCAGCGGGGAAAAGTAATGCTGGTTCTCACTGCCTCCTGGAACTCTTTCAAATGCCCCAGACAATTTGGCCCTCTCTGCTTTCCTGCGGACTCCATCCTCAAAAGCACCTGTTTTCGCTTTCGGCAACCTCCGGAGCAAAAAAGACAAACGTCCAGCTTTTGCTGCCACAGCAGAGGTGCCAGCGGGGAAAAGTAATGCTGGTTCTCACTGCCTCCTGGAACCCTTTCAAATGCCACAGACAATTTGGCCCTCTCTGCTTTCCTGCGGACTCCATCCTCAAAAGCACCTGTTTTCGCTTTCGGCAACGTCCGGAGCAAAAAAGACAAACCGCCAGGTTTTGCTGCCACAGCAAAGGTGCCAGCCGGGAAAAGTAATGCTGGTTCTCACTGCCTCCTGGAACCCTTTCAAATGCCGCAGACAATTTGGCCCTCTCTGCTTTCCTGCGGACTCCATCCTCAAAAGGACCTGTTTTCACTTTCGGCAGCCTCCGGAGCAAAAAACACAAACGTCCAGGTTTTGCTGCCACAGCAAAGGTGCCAGCGGGCAAAAGTAATGCTGGTTCTCACTGCCTCCTGGAACCCTTTCAAATGCCCCAGACTATTTAACCCTCTCTGCTTTCCTGCGGACTCCATCCTCAAAAGCACCTGTTTTCGCTTTCGGCAACCTCCGGAGCAAAAAAGACAAACGTCCAGCTTTTGCTGCCACAGCAAAGGTGCCAGCGGGGAAAAGTAATGCTGGTTCTCACTGCCTCCTGGAACTCTTTCAAATGCCCCAGACAATTTGGCCCTCTCTGCTTTCCTGCGGACTCCATCCTCAAAAGCACCTGTTTTCGCTTTCGGCAGCCTCCAGAGCAAAAAAGACAAACGACCAGGTTTTGCTGCCACAGCAAAGGTGCCAGCGGGGAAAAGTAATGCTGGTTCTCACTGCGTCCTGGAACCTCTTCAAATGCCACAGACAATTTGGCCCTCTCTGCTTTCCTGCGGACTCCATCCTCAAAAGCACCTGTTTTCACTTTCGGCAACCTCCGGAGCAAAAAAGACAAACGTCCAGGTTTTGCTGCCACAGCAAAGGTGCCAGCCGGGAAAAGTAATGCTGGTTCTCACTGCCTCCTGGAACCCTTTCAAATGCCCCAGACTATTTGGCCCTCTCTGCTTTCCTGCGGACTCCATCCTCAAAAGCACCTGTTTTCGCTTTCGGCATCCTAAGGAGCAAAAAAGACAAACGTCCAGCTTTTGCTGCCACAGCAAAGGTACCAGCCGGGAAAAGTAATGCTGGTTCTCACTGCCTCCTGGAACCCTTTCAAATGCCCCAGACTATTTGGCCCTCTCTGCTTTCCTGCGGACTCCATCGTCAAAAGCACCTGTTTTCGCTTTCGGCATCCTCAGGAGCAAAAAAGACAAACGTCCAGCTTTTGCTGCCACAGCAAAGGTGCCAGCGGGCAAAAGTAATGCTGGTTCTCACTGCGTCCTGGAACCTCTTCAAATGCCCCAGACTATTTGGCCCTCTCTGCTTTCCTGCGGACTCCATCCTCAAAAGCACCTGTTTTCGCTTTCGGCAACCTCAGGAGCAAAAAACACAAACGTCCAGCTTTTGCTGCCACAGCAAAGGTGCCAGCGGGCAAAAGTAATGCTGGTTCTCACTGCCTCCTGGAACCCTTTCAAATGCCACAGACAATTTGGCCCTCTCTGCTTTCCTGCGGACTCCATCCTCAAAAGCACCTGTTTTCGCTTTCGGCAGCCTCCAGAGCAAAAAAGACAAACGTCCAGGTTTTGCTGCCACAGCAAAGATGCCAGCGGGGAAAAGTAATGCTGGTTCTCACTGCCTCCTGGAACCTCTTCAAATGCCAAAGACAATTTGGCCCTCTCTGCTTTCCTGCGGACTCCATCCTCAAAAGCACCTGTTTTCGCTTTCGGCAACGTCCGGAGCAAAAAAGACAAACCGCCAGGTTTTGCTGCCACAGCAAAGGTGCCAGCCGGGAAAAGTAATGCTGGTTCTCACTGCCTCCTGGAACCCTTTCAAATGCCCCAGACAATTTGGCCCTCTCTGCTTTCCTGCGGACTCCATCCTCAAAAGGACCTGTTTTCACTTTCGGCAGCCTCCGGAGCAAAAAAGACAAACGTCCAGCTTTTGCTGCCACAGCAAATGTGCCAGCGGGCAAAAGTAATGCTGGTTCTCACTGCCTCCTGGAACCCTTTCAAATGCCCCAGACTATTTAACCCTCTCTGCTTTCCTGCGGACTCCATCCTCAAAAGCACCTGTTTTCGCTTTCGGCAACCTCCGGAGCAAAAAAGACAAACGTCCAGGTTTTGCTGCCACAGCAAAGGTGCCAGCGGGGAAAAGTAATGCTGGTTCTCACTGCCTCCTGGAACTCTTTCAAATGCCCCAGACAATTTGGCCCTCTCTGCTTTCCTGCGGACTCCATCCTCAAAAGCACCTGTTTTCGCTTTCGGCAGCCTCCAGAGCAAAAAAGACAAACGACCAGGTTTTGCTGCCACAGCAAAGGTGCCAGCGGGGAAAAGTAATGCTGGTTCTCACTGCGTCCTGGAACCTCTTCAAATGCCACAGACAATTTGGCCCTCTCTGCTTTCCTGCGGACTCCATCCTCAAAAGCACCTGTTTTCACTTTCGGCAACCTCCGGAGCAAAAAAACAAACGTCCAGGTTTTGCTGCCACAGCAAAGGTGCCAGCCGGGAAAAGTAATGCTGGTTCTCACTGCCTCCTGGAACCCTTTCAAATGCCCCAGACTATTTGGCCCTCTCTGCTTTCCTGCGGACTCCATCCTCAAAAGCACCTGTTTTCGCTTTCGGCATCCTAAGGAGCAAAAAAGACAAACGTCCAGCTTTTGCTGCCACAGCAAAGGTACCAGCCGGGAAAAGTAATGCTGGTTCTCACTGCCTCCTGGAACCCTTTCAAATGCCCCAGACTATTTAACCCTCTCTGCTTTCCTGCGGACTCCATCGTCAAAAGCACCTGTTTTCGCTTTCGGCATCCTCAGGAGCAAAAAAGACAAACGTCCAGCTTTTGCTGCCACAGCAAAGGTGCCAGCGGGCAAAAGTAATGCTGGTTCTCACTGCGTCCTGGAACCTCTTCAAATGCCCCAGACTATTTGGCCCTCTCTGCTTTCCTGCGGACTCCATCCTCAAAAGCACCTGTTTTCGCTTTCGGCAACCTCAGGAGCAAAAAAGACAAACGTCCAGCTTTTGCTGCCACAGCAGAGGTGCCAGCGGGGAAAAGTAATGCTGGTTCTCACTGCCTCCTGGAACCCTTTCAAATGCCCCAGACAATTTGGCCCTCTCTGCTTTCCTGCGGACTCCATCCTCAAAAGCACCTGTTTTCGCTTTCGGCAGCCTCCAGAGCAAAAAAGCCAAACGTCCAGCTTTTGCTGCCACAGCAAAGGTGCCAGCGGGGAAAAGTAATGCTGGTTCTCACTGCGTCCTGGAACCTCTTCAAATGCCACAGACAATTTGGCCCTCTCTGCTTTCCTGCGGACTCCATCCTCAAAAGCACCTGTTTTCGCTTTTGGCACCCTCCAGAGAAAAAAGACAAACGTCCAGCTTTTGCTGCCACAGCAAAGGTGCCAGCGGGGAAAAGTAATGCTGGTTCTCACTGCCTCCTGGAACCCCTTCAAATGCCCCAGACCATTTGGCCCTCTCTGCTTTCCTGCGGACTCTATCCTCAAAAGCGCCTTTTTTCACTTTCGGCGCCCTCCGTTGGTAAAAAGACAAACATCCAGCTTTTGCTGCCACAGGAAAGGTGCCAGCGGGGAAAAGTGATGCTGGTCCTCATTGCCTCCTGGAACCTCTTCAAATGCCACAGACAATTTGGCCCTCTCTGCTTTCCTGCGGACTCCATCCTCAAAAGCACCTGTTTTCGCTTTCGGCAGCCTCCGGAGTAAAAAAGACAAACATCCAGCTTTTGCTGCCACAGCAAAGGTGCCAGCGGGGAAAAGTAATGCTGGTTCTCACTGCCTCCTGGAACTCTTTCAAATGCCCCAGACAATTTGGCCCTCTCTGCTTTCCTGTGGACTCCATCCTCAAAAGCACCTGTTTTCGCTTTCGGCAGCCTCCGGAGCAAAAAAGACAAACGTCCAGCTTTTGCTGCCACAGCAAAGGTGCCAGCGGGGAAAAGTAATGCTGGTTCTCACGGCCTCATGGAACTCTTTCAAATGCCACAGACTATTTGGCCCTCTCTGCTTTCCTGCGGACTCCATCCTCAAAAGCGCCTTTTTTCACTTTCGGCGCCCTCCGGTGGTAAAAAGACAAACGTCCAGGTTTTGCTGCCACAGCAAAGGTGCCAGCCGGGAAAAGTGATGCTGGTCCTCATTGCCTCCTGGAACCTCTTCAAATGCCACAGACAATTTGGCACTCTCTGCTTTCCTGCGGACTCCATCCTCAAAAGCACCTGTTTTCGCTTTCGGCAGCCTCCGGAGCAAAAAAGACAAACGTCCAGGTTTTGCTGCCACAGCAAAGGTGCAAGCGGGGAAAAGTAATGCTGGTTCTCACTGCCTCCTGGAACTCTTTCAAATGCCACAGACAATTTGGCCCTCTCTGCTTTCCTGCGGACTCCATCCTCAAAAGCACCTGTTTTCGCTTTCGGCAACCTCCGGAGCATAAAAGACAAACGTCCAGGTTTTGCTGCCACAGCAAAGGTGCCAGGGGCGAAAAGTAATGCTGGTTCTCACTGCCTCCTGGAACCTCTTCAAATGCCACAGACAATTTGGCCCTCTCTGCTTTCCTGCGGACTCCATCCTCAAAAGCCCCTTTTTTCACTTTCGGCGCCCTCCGGTGGTAAAAAGACAAATGTCCAGCTTTTGCTGCCACAGCAAAGGTGCCAGCGGGGAAAAGTGATGCTGGTCCTCATTGCCTCCTGGAACCTCTTCAAATGCCACAGACTATTTGGCCCTCTCTGCTTTCCTGCGGACTCCATCCTCAAAAGCACCTGTTTTCGCTTTCGGCAACCTCCGGAGCAAAAAAGACAAACGTCCAGATTTTCCTGCCACAGCAAAGGTGCCAGCGGGGAAAAGTAATGCTGGTTCTCACGGCCTCCTGGAACTCTTTCAAATGCCACAGACTATTTGGCCCTCTCTGCTTTCCTGCGGACTCCATCCTCAAAAGCACATGTTTTCACTTTCGGCAGCCTCCGGAGCAAAAAAGACAAACGTCCAGGTTTTGCTGCCACAGCAAAGGTGCCAGCGGGCAAAAGTAATGCTGGTTCTCACTGCCTCCTGGAACCCTTTCAAATGCCCCAGACAATTTGGCCCTCTCTGCTTTCCTGCGGACTCCATCCTCAAAAGCACCTGTTTTCACTTTCGGCAGCCTCCGGAGCAAAGAAGACAAACGTCCAGGTTTTCCTGCCACAGCAAAGGTGCCAGCGGGGAAAAGTAATGCTGGTTCTCACTGCCTCCTGGAACCCTTTCAAATGCCCCAGACAATTTGGCCCTCTCTGCTTTCCTGCGGACTCCATCCTCAAAAGCAGCTGTTTTCGCTTTCGGCAGCCTCCAGAGCAAAAGACAAACGTCCAGCTTTTCCTGCCACAGCAAAGGAGCCAGCCGGGAAAAGTAATGCTGGTCCTCACTGCCTCCTGGAACCCCTTCAAATGCCCCAGACCATTTGGCCCTCTCTGCTTTCCTGCGGACTCTATCCTCAAAAGCGCCTTTTTTCACTTTCGGCGCCCTCCGGTGGTAAAAAGACAAACGTCCAGTTTTTGCTGCCACAGCAAAGGTGCCAGCGGGGAAAAGTAATGCTGGTCCTCATTGCCTCCTGGAACCTCTTCAAATGCCACAGACAATTTGGCCCTCTCTGCTTTCCTGCGGACTCCATCCTCAAAAGCACCTGTTTTCGCTTTCGGCAGCCTCCGGAGCAAAAAAGACAAACGTCCAGGTTTTGCTGCCACAGCAAAGGTGCCAGCGGGCAAAAGTAATTCTGGTTCTCACGGCCTCCTGGAACTCTTTCAAATGCCACAGACTATTTGGCCCTCTCTGCTTTCCTGCGGACTCCATCCTCAAAAGCACCTGTTTTCGCTTTCGGCAGCCTCCGGAGCAAAAAAGACAAACGTCCAGGTTTTGCTGCCACAGCAAAGGTGCCTGCCGGGCAAAAGTAATGCTGGTTCTCACTGCCTCCTGGAACCCTTTTAAATGCCCCAGACAATTTGGCCCTCTCTGCTTTCCTGCGGACTCCATCCTCAAAAGCACCTGTTTTCACTTTCGGCAGCCTCCGGAGCAAAAAAGACAAACGTCCAGGTTTTCCTGCCACAGCAAAGGTGCCAGCGGGGAAAAGTAATGCTGGTTCTCACTGCCTCCTGGAACCCTTTCAAATGCCCCAGACAATTTGGCCCTCTCTGCTTTCCTGCGGACTCCATCCTCAAAAGCACCTGTTTTCGCTTTCGGCAGCCTCCAGAGCAAAAAAGACAAACGTCCAGCTTTTCCTGCCACAGCAAAGGAGCCAGCCGGGAAAAGTAATGCTGGTTCTCACTGCCTCCTGGAACTCTTTCAAATGCCACAGACAATTTGGCCCTCTCTGCTTTCCTGCGGACTCCATCCTCAAAAGCACCTGTTTTCGCTTTCGGCAGCCTCCGGAGCAAAAAAGACAAACGTCCAGCTTTTGCTGCCACAGCAAAGGTGCCAGCGGGGAAAAGTAATGCTGGTTCTCACTGCCTCCTGGAACCCCTTCAAATGCCCCAGACCATTTGGCCCTCTCTGCTTTCCTGCGGACTCTATCCTCAAAAGCGCCTTTTTTCACTTTCGGCGCCCTCCGGTGGTAAAAAGACAAACGTCCAGCTTTTGCTGCCACAGCAAAGGTGCCAGCCGGGAAAAGTGATGCTGGTCCTCATTGCCTCCTGGAACCTCTTCAAATGCCACAGACAATTTGGCACTCTCTGCTTTCCTGCGGACTCCATCCTCAAAAGCACCTGTTTTCGCTTTCGGCAGCCTCCGGAGCAAAAAAGACAAACGTCCAGGTTTTGCTGCCACAGCAAAGGTGCCTGCCGGGAAAAGTAATGCTGGTTCTCACTGCCTCCTGGAACCCTTTCAAATGCCCCAGACAATTTGGCCCTCTCTGCTTTCCTGCGGACTCCATCCTCAAAAGCAGCTGTTTTCGCTTTCGGCAGCCTCCGGAGCAAAAAAGACAAACGTCCAGCTTTTGCTGCCACAGCAAAGGTGCCAGCGGGCAAAAGTAATGCTGGTTCTCACTGCCTCCTGGAACTCTTTCAAATGCCTCAGACAATTTGGCCCTCTCTACTTTCCTGCGGATTCCATCCTCAAAAGCACCTGTTTTCGCTTTCGGCATCCTCAGGAGCAAAAAAGACAAACGTCCAGCTTTTGCTGCCACAGCAAAGGTGCCAGCGGGGAAAAGTAATGCTGGTTCTCACTGCCTCCTGGAACCCCTTCAAATGCCCCAGACAATTTGGCCCTCTCTGCTTTCCTGCGGACTCCATCCTCAAAAGCACCTGTTTTTGCTTTCGGCAGCCTCCGGAGCAAAAAAGACAAACGTCCAGGTTTTGCTGCCACAGCAAAGGTGCCAGCGGGGAAAAGTAATGCTGGTTCTCACGGCCTCCTGGAACTCTTTCAAATGCCACAGACTATTTGGCCCTCTCTGCTTTCCTGCGGACTCCATCCTCAAAAGCACCTGTTTTCGCTTTCGGCAGCCTCCGGAGCAAAAAAGACAAACGTCCAGGTTTTGCTGCCACAGCAAAGGTGCCTGCCGGGAAAAGTAATGCTGGTTCTCACTGCCTCCTGGAACCCTTTTAAATGCCCCAGACAATTTGGCCCTCTCTGCTTTCCTGCGGACTCCATCCTCAAAAGCACCTGTTTTCACTTTCGGCAGCCTCCGGAGCAAAAAAGACAAACGTCCAGGTTTTCCTGCCACAGCAAAGGTGCCAGCGGGGAAAAGTAATGCTGGTTCTCACTGCCTCCTGGAACCCTTTCAAATGCCCCAGACAATTTGGCCCTCTCTGCTTTCCTGCGGACTCCATCCTCAAAAGCACCTGTTTTCGCTTTCGGCAGCCTCCAGAGCAAAAAAGACAAACGTCCAGCTTTTCCTGCCACAGCAAAGGAGCCAGCCGGGAAAAGTAATGCTGGTTCTCACTGCCTCCTGGAACTCTTTCAAATGCCACAGACTATTTGGCCCTCTCTGCTTTCCTGCGGACTCCATCCTCAAAAGCACCTGTTTTCGCTTTCGGCAGCCTCCGGAGCAAAAAAGACAAACGTCCAGCTTTTGCTGCCACAGCAAAGGTGCCAGCGGGGAAAAGTAATGCTGGTTCTCACTGCCTCCTGGAACCCCTTCAAATGCCCCAGACCATTTGGCCCTCTCTGCTTTCCTGCGGACTCTATCCTCAAAAGCGCCTTTTTTCACTTTCGGCGCCCTCCGGTGGTAAAAAGACAAACGTCCAGCTTTTGCTGCCACAGCAAAGGTGCCAGCCGGGAAAAGTGATGCTGGTCCTCATTGCCTCCTGGAACCTCTTCAAATGCCACAGACAATTTGGCACTCTCTGCTTTCCTGCGGACTCCATCCTCAAAAGCACCTGTTTTCGCTTTCGGCAGCCTCCGGAGCAAAAAAGACAAACGTCCAGCTTTTGCTGCCACAGCAAAGGTGCCAGCGGGGAAAAGTAATGCTGGTTCTCACTGCCTCCTGGAACTCTTTCAAATGCCCCAGACAATTTGGCCCTCTCTGCTTTCCTGCGGACTCCATCCTCAAAAGCACCTGTTTTCGCTTTCGGCAACCTCCGGACCAAAAAAGACAAACGTCCAGGTTTTGCTGCCACAGCAAAGGTGCCAGCGGCGAAAAGTAATGCTGGTTCTCACTGCCTCCTGGAACTCTTTCAAATGCCACAGACAATTTGGCCCTCTCTGCTTTCCTGCGGACTCCATCCTCAAACGCACCTGTTTTCGCTTTCGGCAGCCTCCGGAGCAAAAAAGACAAACGTCCAGGTTTTGCTGCCACAGCAAAGGTGCCAGCCGGGAAAAGTAATGCTGGTTCTCAGTGCCTCCTGGAACCCTTTCAAATGCCCCAGACAATTTGGCCCTCTCTACTTTCCTGCGGACTCCATCCTCAAAAGCACCTGTTTTCGCTTTCGGCAACCTCCGGAGCAAAAAAGACAAACGTCCAGATTTGCTGCCACAGCAAAGGTGCCAGCGGGGAAAAGTAATGCTGGTTCTCACTGCCTCCTGGAACTCTTTCAAATGCCACAGACAATTTGGCCCTCTCTGCTTTCCTGCGGACTCCATCCTCAAAAGCACCTGTTTTCGCTTTCGGCATCCTCAGGAGCAAAAAAGACAAACGTCCAGCTTTTGCTGCCACAGCAAAGGTGCCAGCGGGGAAAAGTAATGCTGGTTCTCACTGCCTCCTGGAACTCTTTCAAATGCCACAGACAATTTGGCCCTCTCTGCTTTCCTGCGGACTCCATCCTCAAAAGCACCTGTTTTCGCTTTCGGCATCCTCAGGAGCAAAAAAGACAAACGTCCAGCTTTTGCTGCCACAGCAAAGGTGCCAGCGGGGAAAAGTGATGCTGTTCATCACTGCCTCCTGGAACCCCTTCAAATGCCCCAGAGAATTTGGCCCTCTCTGCTTTCCTGCGGACTCCATCCTCAAAAGCACCTGTTTTCGCTTTCGGCAGCCTCAGGAGCAAAAAAGACAAACGTCCAGGTTTTGCTGCCACAGCAAAGGTGCCAGCGGGGAAAAGTAATGCTGGTTCTCACTGCCTCCTGGAACCCTTTCAAATGCCCCAGACAATTTGGCCCTCTCTGCTTTCCTGCGGACTCCATCCTCAAAAGCACCTGTTTTCGCTTTCGGCGCCCTCCGGTGGTAAAAAGACAAACGTCCAGCTTTTGCTGCCACAGCAAAGGTGCCAGCGGGGAAAAGTGATGCTGTTCGTCACTGCCTCCTGGAACCCCTTCAAATGCCCCAGACCATTTGGCCCTCTCTGCTTTCCTGCGGACTCCATCCTCAAAAGCGCCTTTTTTCAATTTCGGCGCCCTCCGGTGGTAAAAAGACAAACGTCCAGCTTTTGCTGCCACAGCAAAGGTGCCAGCGGGAAAAAGAGATGCTGGTCCTCATTGCCTCCTGGAACCTCTTCAAATGCCACAGACTATTTGGCCCTCTCTGCTTTCCTGCGGACTCCATCCTCAAAAGCACCTGTTTTCGCTTTCGGCAGCCTCCGGAGCAAAAAAGACAAACGTCCAGCTTTTGCTGCCACAGCAAAGGTGCCAGCCGGGAAAAGTAATGCTGGTTCTCACTGCCTCCTGGAACACTTTCAAATGCCCCAGACCATTTTGCCCTCTCTGCTTTCCTGCGGACTCCATCCTCAAAAGCACCTGTTTTCGCTTTCGGCATCCTCAGGAGCAAAAAAGACAAACGTCCAGGTTTTCCTGCCACAGCAAAGGTGCCAGCGGGGAAAAGTAATGCTGGTTCTCACTGCCTCCTGGAACCCTTTCAAATGCCCCAGACAATTTGGCCCTCTCTGCTTTCCTGCGGACTCCATCCTCAAAAGCACCTGTTTTCGCTTTCGGCAGCCTCCGGAGCAAAAAAGACAAACGTCCAGCTTTTGCTGCCACAGCAAAGGTGCCAGCCGGGAAAAGTAATGCTGGTTCTCACTGCCTCCTGGAACTCTTTCAAATGCCTCAGACAATTTGGCCCTCTCTGCTTTCCTGCGGATTCCATCCTCAAAAGCACCTGTTTTCGCTTTCGGCATCCTCAGGAGCAAAAAAGACAAACGTCCAGCTTTTGCTGCCACAGTAAAGGTGCCAGCGGGGAAAAGTAATGCTGGTTCTCACTGCCTCCTGGAACCCCTTCAAATGCCCCAGACAATTTGGCCCTCTCTGCTTTCCTGCGGACTCTATCCTCAAAAGCGCCTCTTTTCACTTTCGGCGCCCTCCGGTGGTAAAAAGACAAACGTCCAGCTTTTGCTGCCACAGCAAAGGTGCCAGCCGGGAAAAGTGATGCTGGTCCTCATTGCCTCCTGGAACCTCTTCAAATGCCACAGACAATTTGGCCCTCTCTGCTTTCCTGCGGACTCCATCCACAAAAGCACCTGTTTTCGCTTTCGGCAGCCTCTGGAGCAAAAAAGACAAACGTCCAGCTTTTCCTGCCACAGCAAAGGTGCCAGCGGGGAAAAGTAATGCTGGTTCTCACTGCCTCCTGGAACTCTTTCAAATGCCACAGACAATTTGGCCCTCTCTGCTTTCCTGCGGACTCCATCCTCAAAAGCACCTGTTTTCGCTTTCGGCAACCTCCGGACCAAAAAAGACAAACGTCCAGCTTTTGCTGCCACAGCAAAGGTGCCAGGGGGAAAAGTGATGCTGGTCCTCATTGCCTCCTGGAACCCCTTCAAATGCCCCAGACAATTTGGCCCTCTCTGCTTTCCTGCGGACTCCATCCTCAAAAGCGCCTTTTTTCACTTTCGGCGCCCTCCGGTGGTAAAAAGACAAACGTCCAGCTTTTGCTGCCACAGCAAAGGTGCCAGCGGGGAAAAGTGATGCTGGTCCTCATTGCCTCCTGGAACCTCTTCAAATGCCACAGACTATTTGGCCCTCTCTGCTTTCCTGCGGACTCCATCCTCAAAAGCACCTGTTTTCGCTTTCGGCATCCTCAGGAGCAAAAAAGACAAACGTCCAGGTTTTCCTGCCACAGCAAAGGTGCCAGCGGGGAAAAGTAATGCTGGTTCTCACTGCCTCCTGGAACCCTTTCAAATGCCCCAGACAATTTGGCCCTCTCTGCTTTCCTGCGGACTCCATCCTCAAAAGCAGCTGTTTTCGCTTTCGGCAGCCTCCGGAGCAAAAAAGACAAACGTCCAGCTTTTGCTGCCACAGCAAAGGTGCCAGCGGGCAAAAGTAATGCTGGTTCTCACTGCCTCCTGGAACTCTTTCAAATGCCTCAGACAATTTGGCCCTCTCTACTTTCCTGCGGATTCCATCCTCAAAAGCACCTGTTTTCGCTTTCGGCATCCTCAGGAGCAAAAAAGACAAACGTCCAGCTTTTGCTGCCACAGCAAAGGTGCCAGCGGGGAAAAGTAATGCTGGTTCTCACTGCCTCCTGGAACCCCTTCAAATGCCCCAGACAATTTGGCCCTCTCTGCTTTCCTGCGGACTCCATCCTCAAAAGCACCTGTTTTTGCTTTCGGCAGCCTCCGGAGCAAAAAAGACAAACGTCCAGGTTTTGCTGCCACAGCAAAGGTGCCAGCGGGGAAAAGTAATGCTGGTTCTCACGGCCTCCTGGAACTCTTTCAAATGCCACAGACTATTTGGCCCTCTCTGCTTTCCTGCGGACTCCATCCTCAAAAGCACCTGTTTTCGCTTTCGGCAGCCTCCGGAGCAAAAAAGACAAACGTCCAGGTTTTGCTGCCACAGCAAAGGTGCCTGCCGGGAAAAGTAATGCTGGTTCTCACTGCCTCCTGGAACCCTTTTAAATGCCCCAGACAATTTGGCCCTCTCTGCTTTCCTGCGGACTCCATCCTCAAAAGCACCTGTTTTCACTTTCGGCAGCCTCCGGAGCAAAAAAGACAAACGTCCAGGTTTTCCTGCCACAGCAAAGGTGCCAGCGGGGAAAAGTAATGCTGGTTCTCACTGCCTCCTGGAACCCTTTCAAATGCCCCAGACAATTTGGCCCTCTCTGCTTTCCTGCGGACTCCATCCTCAAAAGCACCTGTTTTCGCTTTCGGCAGCCTCCAGAGCAAAAAAGACAAACGTCCAGCTTTTCCTGCCACAGCAAAGGAGCCAGCCGGGAAAAGTAATGCTGGTTCTCACTGCCTCCTGGAACTCTTTCAAATGCCACAGACAATTTGGCCCTCTCTGCTTTCCTGCGGACTCCATCCTCAAAAGCACCTGTTTTCGCTTTCGGCAGCCTCCGGAGCAAAAAAGACAAACGTCCAGCTTTTGCTGCCACAGCAAAGGTGCCAGCGGGGAAAAGTAATGCTGGTTCTCACTGCCTCCTGGAACCCCTTCAAATGCCCCAGACCATTTGGCCCTCTCTGCTTTCCTGCGGACTCTATCCTCAAAAGCGCCTTTTTTCACTTTCGGCGCCCTCCGGTGGTAAAAAGACAAACGTCCAGCTTTTGCTGCCACAGCAAAGGTGCCAGCCGGGAAAAGTGATGCTGGTCCTCATTGCCTCCTGGAACCTCTTCAAATGCCACAGACAATTTGGCACTCTCTGCTTTCCTGCGGACTCCATCCTCAAAAGCACCTGTTTTCGCTTTCGGCAGCCTCCGGAGCAAAAAAGACAAACGTCCAGCTTTTGCTGCCACAGCAAAGGTGCCAGCGGGGAAAAGTAATGCTGGTTCTCACTGCCTCCTGGAACTCTTTCAAATGCCCCAGACAATTTGGCCCTCTCTGCTTTCCTGCGGACTCCATCCTCAAAAGCACCTGTTTTCGCTTTCGGCAACCTCCGGACCAAAAAAGACAAACGTCCAGGTTTTGCTGCCACAGCAAAGGTGCCAGCGGCGAAAAGTAATGCTGGTTCTCACTGCCTCCTGGAACTCTTTCAAATGCCACAGACAATTTGGCCCTCTCTGCTTTCCTGCGGACTCCATCCTCAAACGCACCTGTTTTCGCTTTCGGCAGCCTCCGGAGCAAAAAAGACAAACGTCCAGGTTTTGCTGCCACAGCAAAGGTGCCAGCCGGGAAAAGTAATGCTGGTTCTCAGTGCCTCCTGGAACCCTTTCAAATGCCCCAGACAATTTGGCCCTCTCTACTTTCCTGCGGACTCCATCCTCAAAAGCACCTGTTTTCGCTTTCGGCAACCTCCGGAGCAAAAAAGACAAACGTCCAGATTTGCTGCCACAGCAAAGGTGCCAGCGGGGAAAAGTAATGCTGGTTCTCACTGCCTCCTGGAACTCTTTCAAATGCCACAGACAATTTGGCCCTCTCTGCTTTCCTGTGGACTCCATCCTCAAAAGCACCTGTTTTCGCTTTCGGCATCCTCAGGAGCAAAAAAGACAAACGTCCAGCTTTTGCTGCCACAGCAAAGGTGCCAGCGGGGAAAAGTAATGCTGGTTCTCACTGCCTCCTGGAACTCTTTCAAATGCCACAGACAATTTGGCCCTCTCTGCTTTCCTGCGGACTCCATCCTCAAAAGCACCTGTTTTCGCTTTCGGCATCCTCAGGAGCAAAAAAGACAAACGTCCAGCTTTTGCTGCCACAGCAAAGGTGCCAGCGGGGAAAAGTGATGCTGTTCATCACTGCCTCCTGGAACCCCTTCAAATGCCCCAGAGAATTTGGCCCTCTCTGCTTTCCTGCGGACTCCATCCTCAAAAGCACCTGTTTTCGCTTTCGGCAGCCTCAGGAGCAAAAAAGACAAACGTCCAGGTTTTGCTGCCACAGCAAAGGTGCCAGCGGGGAAAAGTAATGCTGGTTCTCACTGCCTCCTGGAACCCTTTCAAATGCCCCAGACAATTTGGCCCTCTCTGCTTTCCTGCGGACTCCATCCTCAAAAGCACCTGTTTTCGCTTTCGGCGCCCTCCGGTGGTAAAAAGACAAACGTCCAGCTTTTGCTGCCACAGCAAAGGTGCCAGCGGGGAAAAGTGATGCTGTTCGTCACTGCCTCCTGGAACCCCTTCAAATGCCCCAGACCATTTGGCCCTCTCTGCTTTCCTGCGGACTCCATCCTCAAAAGCGCCTTTTTTCAATTTCGGCGCCCTCCGGTGGTAAAAAGACAAACGTCCAGCTTTTGCTGCCACAGCAAAGGTGCCAGCGGGAAAAAGAGATGCTGGTCCTCATTGCCTCCTGGAACCTCTTCAAATGCCACAGACTATTTGGCCCTCTCTGCTTTCCTGCGGACTCCATCCTCAAAAGCACCTGTTTTCGCTTTCGGCAGCCTCCGGAGCAAAAAAGACAAACGTCCAGCTTTTGCTGCCACAGCAAAGGTGCCAGCCGGGAAAAGTAATGCTGGTTCTCACTGCCTCCTGGAACACTTTCAAATGCCCCAGACCATTTTGCCCTCTCTGCTTTCCTGCGGACTCCATCCTCAAAAGCACCTGTTTTCGCTTTCGGCATCCTCAGGAGCAAAAAAGACAAACGTCCAGGTTTTCCTGCCACAGCAAAGGTGCCAGCGGGGAAAAGTAATGCTGGTTCTCACTGCCTCCTGGAACCCTTTCAAATGCCCCAGACAATTTGGCCCTCTCTGCTTTCCTGCGGACTCCATCCTCAAAAGCACCTGTTTTCGCTTTCGGCAGCCTCCGGAGCAAAAAAGACAAACGTCCAGCTTTTGCTGCCACAGCAAAGGTGCCAGCCGGGAAAAGTAATGCTGGTTCTCACTGCCTCCTGGAACTCTTTCAAATGCCTCAGACAATTTGGCCCTCTCTGCTTTCCTGCGGATTCCATCCTCAAAAGCACCTGTTTTCGCTTTCGGCATCCTCAGGAGCAAAAAAGACAAACGTCCAGCTTTTGCTGCCACAGTAAAGGTGCCAGCGGGGAAAAGTAATGCTGGTTTCTCACTGCCTCCTGGAACCCCTTCAAATGCCCCAGACAATTTGGCCCTCTCTGCTTTCCTGCGGACTCTATCCTCAAAAGCGCCTCTTTTCACTTTCGGCGCCCTCCGGTGGTAAAAAGACAAACGTCCAGCTTTTGCTGCCACAGCAAAGGTGCCAGCCGGGAAAAGTGATGCTGGTCCTCATTGCCTCCTGGAACCTCTTCAAATGCCACAGACAATTTGGCCCTCTCTGCTTTCCTGCGGACTCCATCCTCAAAAGCACCTGTTTTCGCTTTCGGCAGCCTCTGGAGCAAAAAAGACAAACGTCCAGCTTTTCCTGCCACAGCAAAGGTGCCAGCGGGGAAAAGTAATGCTGGTTCTCACTGCCTCCTGGAACTCTTTCAAATGCCACAGACAATTTGGCCCTCTCTGCTTTCCTGCGGACTCCATCCTCAAAAGCACCTGTTTTCGCTTTCGGCAACCTCCGGACCAAAAAAGACAAACGTCCAGCTTTTGCTGCCACAGCAAAGGTGCCAGGGGGAAAAGTGATGCTGGTCCTCATTGCCTCCTGGAACCCCTTCAAATGCCCCAGACAATTTGGCCCTCTCTGCTTTCCTGCGGACTCCATCCTCAAAAGCGCCTTTTTTCACTTTCGGCGCCCTCCGGTGGTAAAAAGACAAACGTCCAGCTTTTGCTGCCACAGCAAAGGTGCCAGCGGGGAAAAGTGATGCTGGTCCTCATTGCCTCCTGGAACCTCTTCAAATGCCACAGACTATTTGGCCCTCTCTGCTTTCCTGCGGACTCCATCCTCAAAAGCACCTGTTTTCGCTTTCGGCAGCCTCCGGAGCAAAAAAGACAAACGTCCAGGTTTTGCTGCCACAGCAAAGGTGCCAGCGGGGAAAAGTAATGCTGGTTCTCACGGCCTCCTGGAACTCTTTCAAATGCCACAGACTATTTGGCCCTCTCTGCTTTCCTGCGGACTCCATCCTCAAAAGCACCTGTTTTCGCTTTCGGCAGCCTCCGGAGAAAAAAGACAAACGTCCAGCTTTTGCTGCCACAGCAAAGCTGCCTGCCGGGAAAAGTAATGCTGGTTCTCACT